>NW_027437980.1:0-55795 GCF_965140245.1 Athene noctua | reverse complement strand
CACTGGGAGCATTACCAGGTGATGTCGTCATAGCTCTAAGTTGCATACAAGCCCAGTTATGGATGCAAACAGTAGCAGAATCTGTAATAAGGGAAGGAGAGGAGGGCACACTTCCCACTGAAATTCGAAAAATAGTTTAGGATAGTGCCACAGAGACAGAGAAAAAGTTACAATCATGGTGGAACATGGTCAACTTCACCTACAGGCCTGACACGCATACAGTAACGACTTTTGTGTTAACAATATATGATGCAAAATTAATCACCATACACCCCATTGTAAGCTTCGGAGTCAATTACAACAGGACCCTGCTGTACCCCTTTGAACATAAGACCTGGGCTATGAATACTGGCAAGAAATGGCAAGCAGTAGATCTCGAACCCTGTATCATGAAAGAACAACAGAGATTTATATGTGACAGTAATACCTTAATAACCCAGGGTACCTGCTTAGATACTGACCAAAAGATTTGTCACTTTGGAGCACGTCCCAACGTAGATTTGAGGACCATTGTTGTCTATACCGGAAAGGGATGTACATGTTTAAGGACACTGTGTGACACAATAACCATAGAAGGGGCAAGGAGCTTTACTCACAACCTTTCATGATAAGGAAAAGATAAAAAAAGGTCTTAAAGATAGTTGAGCAGGAAGGGAAACATAATTGGTGGGATACACTCCTCGGATGGTCGCTTAATACTACTGGAATCTTAAACACAGCCCTTCACCCAGTGGTTGTTTTATTAGTATCTGTAGCAATTTTGTTGATCCTTCCTGTAGCTATATATGTATGGTTCTGGAGACTTACAAAGCGCTTGCAAGATATGTATGACGCTTTATATCACAATCCGAGCTTTAAGCAATAAACTAATTTGGAGGATAGTACTAACATATTATGGGGCCAGGGAAATAGGTTAAGAAGTAGATAAATAAGTAATAAAAGAATTTACTAAGTAGGAAGAAAAGGGGGGAATGAGATGGGGAGTCTAAACAATCTTAGATTGATGGTGCAAGACTGAGGAACTTTCGCAAAGACAAAAGGAGGCGTATGGTGCTGTGCGCAAAGACATACCAGGTGCTGATAATGTTGCTAGGCTGCTATCTCCTAGCTCAAAGAGAAGCCTCCTCTGGTCCTTGAAGTTGTGGGTATCAGCAACAGATTACCCCGAATTCCAGCACAAACTGGCCTGGCAGTCTGGTCAGAAGCCAGAGAACAACTGAGGCTGCGCAGAGCGACAGGGTGAAAAGTTCATCAGCAAGGAAGAAGAGGTACTTCATCTTTACGACCCCTGCCCAGAACTTGAAGAGCTCCTCACGCAGGCACAAGGGGAGGAGACCCGATTACCATGAGGAGCGAGGGGAGGCGGGGGTAGACTCTGTATACGTACAGGCGTTCTATGAACATGCACTATTTTGTAACATATAAGCCGGACAGGAGCTGCAAACGGCGCGCAAGCTTGTGGTGGAGCGATCCCCCATGCGCCCAGCGCTGAATAAACATACCCACTTTATAACTCCACAGTTATAGAGTGACTTTTCCGCAAATCATTACCTGTGATGTTATGGCCGTAAACATAAGGAGAGAAGAGAGCAGGACATGCCTGTCAGAAGATCTGGGTGGATGCTGGAGAAGAGGTTTCCCCAGAAGGTAAAAAATATTTCCTGTGGCCTCCTTGGAGACTTCTTGGGCTGTACCTGGGATCTCAGGGCACTGCAGCAGCACTTAGGACAGTCTGGGACATGTCTGGGAGGAATCTTGGTCAGATCCCAGAGAATAGAGCATTAGTCAGGGAGAAAATACGTCTGGGTATCTTCCTTGCAGGAGTCTGGGGCTGCTACCCAGGATTAGGCCTCCCTAAAGCAGAGATGAAAAGACTCCAGGACATGCCTGGAAGCAATCTTGGTTGGATCGTGGAGTTAGGAGAGTTTCTCAGAAGTTTAAAAAAATTTCAGGTGGCATCCTTGGAGGAGTGTGAGGGTGCTACCTGGGATCTGATATCCCTGCAGCAGGGCGCAGTAGGTTCTGCGGCATGTCTGGGAGGAATCCTGGTTACATCTGCAGTGGTGCAATCCTTATCCCTCCCTGCCCTCCTTGTTGGGCTGCTTGGTGCCAGGTGTGATTCCATCCACATTCCCCCGAGCCATACACCAATCTGTGGAGATAAGGACTGATAACCTTGAGGAGCCTGGCCCCTGCCCCCCCCAATTGCTTGGAAAGGGTTATACTGGCCCATCATCTCCTGATGGCCTGACACCCCTGTGCCTGGGATGTGATCAGATGGAGCAGTAACAGGGTTGTATGTTATTCAAATTCTTGTGCAACTGCCGGAAGGCACCAGATAGCATTTGACAAAAGTCAATTAATTATCTTTGATCCTATAAACTGCGACCACCAGAGAGGCCCTTTGAGCTCTCCTGGATCGCAGCGGGCTGTGACCAGCATCTCCCCTGAGCTGGGACGCCTCTCAGGTGTCGTCTGCTCCAGACAGAAGGCCAGGGCGAAGTCCCCCCGCTCGAGTCTCCATTATCGCCCGTTGAGGAATGCCAAGGCATTGTGAGTATTTGCTCTGAACTTGAGAGGGAAATTTTCTTTGAACTAGCTTCTATTTCACCTGTTTATTGGGGGGGGTGTGTGGGTATGTATCCTTGCCCTTGTTCCTGTGTGTTTGTCCCTTTTGTGTTCATTTTACCGAATCCAAATACCTTTGTTTCTGTATGTATATGTCTGTTTTGTGTATGTGCATATATATATGTGTATAAATTAAGGTACCGTTAAGTAAGTTAGAGTGAATATTGTCATTTTAGAATCTGAATAAGTCGCTTTTCTGTCTGAGTTATTTTGTATTGACAAATAGTTGTTAGTCATTAATAAAATCTAGATTATTTTTACTAGATCATCACCGTGTCAATACTTTCATCCACGACAATCAGATACTAAAAATTAACGCTATTGGTAATACAGATTTTACTAATTAGCAGATACTAATAATGGATAACATTTGGTTATGAGGTTCATCTAGAGGTCAGCTTTGTTTCAGAGCCTATTATTCAGGCCCTAGCACTACAAGAATGAAAAAAGAACAGTTTTCAGCATTATCGCATTCAGCTGCTGTATTTGCAGTATTTCTCTGTATATCGTTTGTCTCGTCCACCTTACCCGGCCTCTCAGAGGATCCCTCAGTGGTGGGACGACTTAAGGTTGAGGAGCAGCAAGTGCCGATTGCTACCAGGATGGTGCACCGGCGGCAGTACCGCACCTGTTGCCTAATGATGCTTAACGACCTGGCTCAGGGAAAAACAACACGGCGGCCAACCCCAGGCCGCTCGGTCCATCTGCACACAGACATCAATGTGATGGATGGCAAATGGCGTTTATTATTGTATAACACCGCTTTTTATACCCTGGGTTTATGACGTCACATCCGTCTGCCTACGTTTTATCTTCCCGTACAACGCAATATCTTCCGAGCGCCAGACCCTAACTCCCACATGCATCAACCGAGATTCCCTGGTCCCTATCCATCAGCTGATCCGTCAACTAGAAAGCCAGAAGGTGATCAGCAAAACTCACTCACCCTTCCACAGCCCTATATGGCCAGTGAGAAAGCCTAATGGCCAATGGAGGCTAACTGTGGACTACCGTGGCCTGAATGAAGTTACGCCAGCGATGAGTGCTGCAGTGCCGGACATGCTAGAGCTCCAGTATGAACTGGAGTCGAAGACAGCCAAGTGGTACGCCACGACTGACATTGCTAACGCGTTCTTCTCCATTCCGATAGCGCCAGAGTGCAGGCCACAGTTTGCGTTCACTTGGAGAGGCATCCAGTACACCTGGAGTCGACTGCCCCAGGGGTGGAACCACAGCTCCACCATTTGCCATGGACTGGTCCATACTGCACTGGAGGAAGGTGGGGCCCCAAAACACCTGCAGTATATTGATGACATCACTGTATGGGGGGACACAGCCGAGGAGGCCTTTGAGAAAGGGAAGAAAATAATTTAAATCCTCCTGAA
This sequence comes from Athene noctua, assembly GCF_965140245.1. Lineage (NCBI taxonomy): Eukaryota > Metazoa > Chordata > Aves > Strigiformes > Strigidae > Athene > Athene noctua. Next base: position 51,782 of record NW_027437980.1, on the reverse strand, counting down.
GGCCGGCTTTCCCATTAAGCAAAAGAAAGTTAAGGGGCCTGCAAGGGAAATTCAATTCCTAGGGATAAAATGGCAAGATGGGCGTCGCCACATCCCAATGGAGGTGATAAACAAGATAACAGCCATGGCCCCACCAACCTCTAAAAAGAAGACTCAGTCTTTCCTGGGCGCTGTGGGGTTCTGGAGGATGCACATCCCAGACTACAGCCTGATTGTGAGCCCTCTCTACCATGTGACCTGCAAGATGAACGATTTTGAATGGGGCCCTGAGCAACAACAATCCTTTGAAAAGATTAAACGGGAGATTGCCCAAGCAGTAGCCCTCGGGCCAGTCCGGGAAGGGCAGGAGGTTAAGAACATGCTCTACACCGCAGCCGGGGAGAATGGCCCTACCTGGAGCCTCCGGCAGAGAGCACCTGGGGAAACCCGAGGCCGACCTCTGGGCTTTTGGAGCCGGGGATACAAAGGTTCTGAAGCTAATTACACACCAACTGAGAAGGAGATACTGGCAGCGTACAAAGGAGTTCGGGCTGCCTCAGAGGTGGTTGGCACTGAAACACAGCTCCTCCTGGCACCCCGACTGCCGGTGCTGGGGTGGATGTTCAAAGGAAAGGCCTCCTCCACGCATCATGCAACCGATGCCACCTGGAGTAAATGGGTTGCACTGATAACACAACAGGCTCGAATAGGGAACCCCAGCCGCCCAGGGATACTAGAGGTGATTACGAACTGGCCAGAGAGCAAAGATTCCGGGATGTCACCAGAACAGGAGGTGACACGTGCTAAGGAGGCCCCACCATATAACGAGCTGCCGGATGAGGAGAAGCGATATGCCCTGTTCACTGATGGGTCTTGTCGCATTGTGGGAAAACATCGACGGTGGAAGGCTGCTGTGTGGAGTCCCACACAACGGGTCACTGAAGCTGCTGAGGGACAGGGGGAATCCAGCCAATTTGCAGAGGTGAAAGCCGTCCAGCTTGCTTTGGATGTTGCTGAGCAGGAAAAGTGGCCAAGGCTCTGCCTCTACACCGACTCGTGGGCAGTGGTGAATACCCTGTGGAAATGGCTGCAGCAATGGAAGCAGAACAACTGGCAACGTAAGAGTAAAACCGTCTGGGCTGCTGAAGTATGGCAGGACATTGCAGCCCGTGTGGAAAACCTCATTGTGAACGTGCGCCATGTGGATGCCCATGTACCCAAGAGTCGGGCCACTGATGAACATCGACACAACCAGCAGGCAGACCAAGCTGCGAAGATTAGAGTGGCTCAGGTGGACTTGGACTGGCAGCGCAAAGGTGAACTGTTCATAGCCCGGTGGGCCCACGAGACCTCGGGCCACCAAGGTAGAGACGCAACATACAGGTGAGCTCAAGATCGAGGGGTGGACCTTACTATTGAAACCATTGCAGAGATCATCCACGGATGTGAGACGTGTGCTGCAATTAAACATGCCAAGCGGGTGAAGCCCTCATGGAGAGCGATGGCTGAAATATAGATATGGAGAGGCCTGGCAGATCGACTACATCACACTGCCACAGACCCGCCACAGGAAGCGCCACGTGCTCACAATGGTGGAAGTAACCACTGGATGGCTGGAAGCCTACCCAGCACCCCACGCCACCGCCCGAAACACCATCCTGGGCCTTGAAACCCAAGTCCTGTGGCTACATGGCACCCCAGAGAGAATTGAGTCAGACAATGGGACCCACTTCCGAAACAACCTCATCAGTGCCTGGGCAGAAGAACATGGCATCGAGTGGGTCTGCCATATCCCCTACCACGCACCAGCCTCTGGGAAGATCGAGCGCTACAATGGACTGTTAAAAACCACATTGAAAGCACTGGGAGGTGGGACCTTCAGAGACTGGGACATGCATCTAGCAAAGGCCACCTGGCTAGTCAACACAAGAGGGTCTGCCAGTCGAGCTGACCCGGCTCAGTCGAAACCTCCACGTGCTGTAGATGGGGATAAAGTCCCTGTGGTGCGCATGAGGAATATATTGGGAAAAATGGTCTGGTTTAGTCCTGCACCAGGCAAAGGTAAAGGCAAACCCATCCACGGGATTGGTTTTACCCAAGGACCTGGGTGCACCTGGTGGGTGATGCAGAACAATGGAGAGGCCCGATGCATACCACAGGGGGACTTGATTCTGGGTGAGAACATGCCGTAAAATATGCTGTGCCTTTGTAAATTATTACTTTGTTATTGTTAACTGCTAAATGGCAGCTGGACATGACGCAGATGGTATAGAATAAAGGGGTGGATTATGTCCTGGTTTAGCTAAGATAGAGTCAAGTTTTTTTTTTCAGCAGAGAGAGAGGGGGAAGGGATCTCCAGCCGGGTTATTCATACCATGCTGACGTCAGGTCCAGGGGCGGAGCCTTTTTACTTTCGCTTCTGGTTTTGGGGGTTGCTTACACGCGGCGGGCTTGCTCCTTGACCATCTAGCGGTATTTCTCTGTATATCTTTTATCTTGTTCACTGTTATTGCTGTTCATTGTTATTATCACTGCTACTGTTGTTGTTCAGATTGTTCTATCACTCTGTTGTATTAAATTCCTTGTTACTTTAGCCCGGGTCTGTGCCTAACTTCCAGCCCGACCGGCCGCGGGTGGGGGAGGGGCAACGGCAACGTGCTCTCCGATCCCGGCAGGAGCTAAACCTGCACAACCTGCAAAACAATACCACTGCGTTATTTTACCAAGTCCCACCAGGTCCCCCAGGCTGTTGTACATCATTATATGGATGACATCCTTATTGAAGCAGAAACACAGATCATGGAAAAGGCTCTTGCTTTAACCAAGCACTCAAATGGGGTTGCAAATAGCACTTGAAAAGGTACAGATGTCATCACCAGGCAGTACCTGGGCTGAAGAATTTGTGAACAGACCACTGTCCTGCAACAGGTTAAACTTAAAACTGGTATTAAGACTTTAAAAGATTTACAGACACTGTTAGGAACCATAAATTGGATACAGCCGTCGTGGGCCTAACTCATGATGATCTGCATAGCCTTTTTGATATTTTGTGAAAAGATCCTTCACTGACATCACCCAAAGTACTTACAGAGAAAGCAAAACAAGATCTCCACCGTACAGCTAACACCATCTCAAACAGATAAGCATCGCAGGTACACTGCATTCCCCCATGGGACAAGACATCGTAGAAAGAGCACACCAAACCTTGAAAGCGCTTTTGCAAAAACAAAAAGGGGGAGAGGTCTTGGCTCCAGGTCAGCCATATGCTCTGCTGTTTCAGTGGGATGGAAAACACGTGCATTTTTTCCACCAGAATGCCAGAGCAATACAAAAACAGTTTTCTTTATCAAGGCATCAGGCTAAAGACATCATTGCCACTTGCCCTCAATACCAGAAAGACTCCATCTCTTCAACAGGGAAGTGGTGTCGACCCTTGGGGACTCACCTCCTCAGAATTATGCCAGACTGTTGTCACTCACTTAGCTACATTTGAAATGTTAAAATATGTACATGTGTCTGTTAATACCTTTTCTGGAGCACTGTTTGCATCCTGGCCCATGCATGGGGAGTCAAGCATCTGACCGGCATTCTGCACTCACCGGCCAGTCAGGCCACTGTGGAGCACACATCTATCAAGCTAAAGCATCTATTGCAACAATAACAAAAAAAAAAAAAAAAGGGGGGGGGGAGGGGGAAGATGCAAGGTATCAATCTACACCTCACAAAAGGCTGAATAAGGCTAAATAATGTCATGAACCTTTTAAACATTCCCCCTGTCTCATAGGTTCCACCAATATTGCATCACTTCTCATCACAGATACCAGATCAACAAGAAGTCCAGGGCAAGGCTCAGGTGTTAGCAAAAAACCTGGAAAGTAGTAACTGGGAAGGACCATTTCCTTTCATAACCTGGGGAAGAGGTGATGCTGGTGTCTCCACAGGTCTCAGTCTCCAATAGTCACCGGCAGGGTGTGTGCAACCACACCTGAGGGTGAGAGGCAGCCAGCACTCAGGATCCAGCTGTGGGTGCTGTGAGTGCCCCTGTGCTGACAGTTTGTGATCTCTTCGACTGATCATTTAAGCAGAATGTCTGAGTAATGTTTGCTACTGCAACAGGACAAACTACACTACAGTTGCCAATTCTTTTAAGAGAAAATGCTAACAGTAATTGCAACTCCTTAATGAGATATATAGGTTTACTAGTCACTAGTGAAGGATGTAGATTAGACAAAATGTAGTTATTAATAAGGATGAAATGCTGCAAGAATGTGTGTATTCAACTTTCTTTGTTTAGCAGTATTAAGAATTAAGAACTCAAGTGTTTAACCTTATCAGAAAATTCCTTGGTTTTCCCCCTTGAGTGCTGGCCAGGCTCTGGGTGGAACCCAACAGGAGGATGAGATCAGATGTTCCGCTCACAGAAAAGTGCCAGTTATTTTGGCCTGTTGATTTAGAGGCTGGACCTGCTTGCAGCGACTTTGGATGCCTCCTCTACGGATGGATGCATTGCATAGGATTTGCGAGGAAGGGCACTCTAAATCCTCGCCGCAACCAGGGTTCCCCAGCAACTGCAGATCTGAATGTTAGTACCCCATTAAGTAAGTGTGCTACTCTGTATTTTCCTTACTGTTTATTTTGTAGTATTTAGTCATATCCCTTATTTATAGGTAGTGAAATTAGCCTACTCTTTTAATCATTAATTGTAACTGCGGTATTGTTTTAGCCTTCTGTGGAACTATTCTAAGTACAGTATGTTTTTGAAGTTTGTCGAACCCTTAATTGATACAGCTCTCAAACAAGTCTTGCAGGTGCCGTTGCAAAACCAAGAAAGGGGAGATCTGGGAGGCATCGGCCTTACACAGCTTCTGAGAAACAGCTAAGCTTTGATGAAGAACAGGCCTCAGAAGATAGATAAGAAACTGCTGAGTTGTTCTAAGGTGGCAGGGAAAAATCAATCAGCACAGCAGGCATATTGCTGGGTTTAGCAACTGCTGCCGACCCATCTCAGACCTGTTTGATTGGAATTAGAGCTGAGAGGGTCTCTTCCCCCAGTAGCTGGGAATAGCATGCAAGATCAGGCCTGGGGACGGATATAGTTTGGTTTACATCTTAAAGAAGAAAGAATATTTAATAATGATTCAGCTAAAAGGTTACCAATTACTGGATAGTTAAAAGATTTGGTTTTACATGGAATAACAGTTTAAATTGTCATTATAATCCTTTTAATGATGTTAAACTGTGTGTGGAAGTGTTTTGAGAACGATGGACCGAGCAATAAAAGGGGCCTGGATCGCTCAAAAACAAAAAGAGGGATTTGTGGAATGGTTGGAAAACAATGGGCACATTATGAGCGATCCAGACCGAGTGGCCTGACTGTAACAACAGCCTGTAGCTGGTGTGAAGAACACCTGCAAGGCCAAGGGGCTGAGAAACTGCGTGCGCAGCAAAAAGATAATGAAGCTGGACTGTGGAAAACAAGATGTTTGCCTGGCAGGAGAACAGCTCGTGGACAACACACCGGGACCAATCGTAGAGGGTAAAAGGGCGCATGGACAAGTAGCTTTAGCCTATGAACAATCAAGTAGCTGCGCGTGTGCTTTATGGTGGTCTATAGATTGCTGTGTGTCCTTTAATAAAACGGCATTGTGGAGGCCTGGAGAGATTGTCACTGCATCTCTCTTAGCCCCCAGGAGTAGGGGTTGTAAAAGCTCTATCCACCTTGAACAAAATAGACTGTTGGAGTGAAAAACAATTTAACTTAACATCTAATATAGTAAGTAATTTGTTGACAGATTAAGATAGTGTAAGGCATGCTGTTTTGCAGAATAAAGCAATTATAGATTTTTGTTACTGGCACCAAGACATGGATGTGAAGAATTTGAGGGTATGTGCTGTGTGAATCTTTCTGATCACTCTCAATTTATGTCTAGGCATTGATGGTAACTGCAAGACAATGTGCATTGTGGGATTACTGACATGCTGTCTTCCTGTTTTAATGAGATGTCATCTGTCTTGTGTGGTAAATAGGATGGAGGCCTTAATAAAAAGAAAAGGGGGAATTGTGGGTGTGTATGCCGGGTCGCAAACCATCTGTGTCACTGACAATGTAAAAGTGTCATCAGCATTCAAGTTGGAAGATTATCGATGTCTAAATTAATGACGCACTTGTGTTAGAAGATTAACGGCATCTAGATTAACGACGGCTAAAAGCAAAAGAATTTGTGCTCATTAGGGAAGAAACAGATAAGAAGGGAATCTTTAGAATAACAAAGCAGAAATTTATCTACCGGTTGTGCACGCTTAGTAGCGCTTGTTGAAAGTGCTGAGAGGAACGAGTTTTTGAAATGAGCATGCGCCAGAGCAACACACGGGTTTGCTGTCACAAGAGTATCTAAGGACTTGTTTTTCTAATAAAGATCGGAGCTTGACTGTTAACCATATTGGTGTGTGTCTTGTCTCACAACCTCATCCTGCAAATAAAGGGTTCCCTGCAACAGGTTAAGTCTGTCCTTAAGTCACAGCTCTGGTCTCCACTCAGCTCAGTGCTGGGACAAGAGCACAACATGCAGCATCACATCTCTCTAGGGCAAATTCTTGTTTTCTTGAGACATAAACACCAGCGTGTGAGGGGGCAGAACACAGCACTGTGCTCCAACAGGCCGGCTGCCCTACACAGCCCAGGGCAATAGAACTGCAGAGCTTCCACTGGCACCCACCTGTCTCACAGGGGAGATGCAGCAGCGCATGTCTACATGTGCCAGTGCCACCAACAGGACAAACATTTCACCAGAAATTTCAGTTAGGCCACGTATTTCACATCTCTGACAGCTAGTCTGCTAAGCAATCTGGGGGGAAAAAATAATCTTATTGCATTGTATCTTGCCCTAATTTTCACTCCACTTCTTTGTTTTAAACCAGCAAATGAACCTGAATTACCCATTAATGAATAATATTGCAAGTGCTAAAGACAGCCAGAAAAGCCCTACCATAAACAGATTGTAATACAGCCTTCCAGTGTGTTATAAAATGTGCACTTATATATCTTAATTACATATATTGCATAAGATGAGAGAAATAACATTAATTGAAACTTAAATGACCCAATTAGAGTCATGCCAATTGTTTTACTGTGCAAACCCTTAAGATGCAGAAGCTGGCATAACCACCTGACCTCAGAACTGCCAGTCAACTCCCCTTTTTTAATCCACTGCTTTATGCAATCTTTTTACTTGCAGTGTGAAGCCGGTTTTACCATCTCCAAAATTTTTGTTTCAGTTTGTGGCTAGCACAGAAGTAGCTTTAAAGATGCAGGGCAGTGCTGCTTGTGCCTCGGTGCTCACACCACTGTGAAGGTTGCTGCTCTCCCAGCAGCTGCAGACTGAGGAGTTTCTCTTCATCCCTCAGTGGCGAGGGGTGAATAGCTACTGATTCAAGTGTGCACCTGACACAGGTCAACCTCTAGGACGCAGACTTACATATTAAAACACAAGTAATTTGTTTTCAAAATAGGTTAAGTACACCAAAACACACAAACAAACAAACAAAAAATAATCAAGCAAACAAAAAAAAACATTAATGGGGAAAAACCTCGGGTTTGGCCTTTACAAGTAAACCCAGCACCATCAACTGAAACCGTCTTTCTGGAACCTTGTCACCTGTGTGCCCTCCTGCAGCTTCACACAGCAGCAGGGCTCTTCTCAACCCCAGGGTCTGCCCAGGGACACGAGAAATCACAGCGCTGCCAACTCACAGCAAAGGCTCCAGGCTCTCGTCTCTGAAGCAAAACCCTTCAAATCTGCACTTACTGCATTTTATACAAAGTCAACCAGCAATCCAAAAAGCTCAGTCCACCGTAAAAGCAACCCTTGGCTGATATTGGTACGTGTGCAGGTGGTCATGTGTTATCAAGAGCAGAAGCCCAGGGTCTGGAGCATCGCTTCACCGTGGGTATATCCCAGACACACACGATCACAGAGATCCTGGCACCACTGCCCGGGGTTCCTCCTGCACCAAAAAGAATTCTGACACTTCTATAAATTTCCTTCCTATTTACACCCAGCAGCAGCCAGGGCATTAATTTTTGTTTCTCAAGCCACTGTACTCTTACCTTGATTAAAGTGTTTTAACAGCCATCGCAGGCCAGACTCTAACCCAGATCTCCAGGAACCTCGGCAGATGGGGTCTGGAGGGGAACACCCGGTACCTGCTGTGAGTCTGACAGCGGCATTCCCTAGAGACAGCTCACCTCCAGCTTTCCAAAATCCTCTAAAATATCCACAGTCCCAGTTATACTGAGAAGGAATGAGAAAACGAATCCTTTGTTCAGTGTGACTATTGCCCAAAATGCAATTTCCACGCGGCCTTGAGGCCTAGAAACAGGTATTTTATGCTCTTCTTAAAAAAACCGAACTTTCCTTTGCACACTTTCGATATGTCCGTAATGCATTTTCTCTCTTTCCCATGAACATGTACAGACCCTCAGTAAATACCCCTCCACACACATTCTGGGAAAAGATGGAACTGCAAGGTGCCAAAAACATCCCTCTAAGAAATAACAGCTTTGTTTATAGTATGTTTATTAGAAAAACAACTGTAAAAAGCAGCACGGCTGCCTCTTCAACAGCAAGGTAGCTATGACCAAAGTGCACCTAACATGTTGGTATTCGTACTGAATTTCCAAGCCATCAAACCCAAGCACTCTGCCAAAACCTGGGCTCAGGATCCTCATTCACAATCCATAAAATATCTGTTAAGGAAAGACAATACCAAGACTGCTGACAGAGGAAGGCACTTACTGCTGGCACTGGAAGTTTTAACGAGTTATGATTTTCCATAAGACATAACAGAACTTTGGAAATGATTCACTGCCTCTGGGTGTGAGTTCATCTGAAGTTGTGACTCTCTAACAGGTCTGACCAGACATTGCTAACCCTTAGTCTCATTTAAGGGCTTGACAGGTTGTTTTGATTTACACATCATTTTTACTACTTCGACATGAGGTTCCAAGTTTTACTGGGACTTTTAAAATGAGCATTACACGCCTCAGGTACTGCACTGCACTACTGCAGGAGCTGAAGCGCTGCCCCGCCAGGCCCCGCTCCGGGACTACCCGGAGCAGTTATCAACAGACAGAGCGACCTATCAACTCTGCACAGCCCCTCCGGCGGAGCGAGCTCGGCCCCAGGACGGGCAGCAGAGCGAGTTACAGTCGGTCACAGAGTGCTCCCGGCCGCCCGCCCCGGGTCCCCGCGCAGAGCCCACGGGAATCCCCTGCCCGGAGGAACCGCTGTCCCGGGACCGAGCGGCACACCCGGCCCCGCCGGCCCCTCCGGCAGCGCCGCCCCGCCGGCCCCGCGGCAGCACCGCGCAGCGCCGAGCGCCGCGGCGCGGACACCGAGACGCGGCGAGCGGAGCGAGCGGCCGGCAGCGGCCTCGGGGCGACGGAGCAGCGGCCCGCGGCGGCGCTTCCCGCCGGCCCCGCCCGAGCGCGGCGGAGGCGGCGCGTCCCCAGCGCGGGGCCGCGGGCGGGCGCGGAGCCGCTCCCGCGGGCCCCCTCGGCGCGGAGCCCGGCGCCGGCTCCGGGGGCAGCGGCGGGGCCAAGCAAGCGCCAAGGGCCGCCGCCGCCGCCGGCCCCGCGCCTCGCTCCGTGCCCCCCCGCGCACGGCCCGGCCGCCCCCCCCCGGAGCGCGGCCTGGCCGCGGGAGCGGAGCCGCGGGGCGATCCGCGCCGTCCCCGTCCGCCGCCGGCTTGGGCGGGGCGGCCGCCGCTCCCCCGCCTCGGGGCCGCGGGCCGGGGCGCGGCGGGGCCGGACCCTCCCCCCGGGCGCGCGCCGCCGCGTGTCGCGGGGGGGGAGCGGCGCGCGCGGGCCGGGGGCGCGCGCGCGGGGGGCGGGGCCGGGGAGTCCGAGGTGTCCTGCTGTCAGTCATTTTTTGAGCCTGGTAGTCCAGAAAATTTTCAACCCACGTAACAGTCTGTTTATCCTGCCTGTGAGTCCTTAATTTCTAGATGAGAAAGGCCCAAGAGGCTCTGTCAGGAGCTGTTCAGAGCCTTAGTCTCTGCCTGCCTGTCTGTTCTGGGCTTTCCTGCCACTCTCCCCTTTACCTTTTCCTTTCCCAGAAAATGGCAGGAGGGTGGGTCAGTGGCCTGCAGGCATTAGGTCTTCCTTATCTGTTCTCGTTTAATCATGAAGTGTCAATCGCCGGTGTCCTTCCCCTGGGGATTGAGATGGCAATCCCAATCCTTTCCACTTAGAGGCTTTGCATTTTAAGATGGAGGAAGTGATGGAGTTGCAATGAATTGAAACTGTAGGCTAGCAAATTGTTTTATCCATTGGAGTTGAACAGTAGCATTATGGATCTTTTCCCTTTCAGAGGAAGGAGCCATCTCTTCTTGGAAACAGTCAAATCTGTCAGAATGACAGAAGAAACGTACTATGGGAATTTCCCCTTTAAGCACTGAGCCAACTTTTTCCATGAAGGAGTCTTTTTGAGAACAGTTGTTTCTTACAGAACCTGTCGACCGTCCCCTGTGCACTCAGAGATGTACGGCAGATACTCCAGCACCCACCAAGCAGTATCACTGCCCAGATTCTGTCTGGTTCTCAGCAAACTATTTTATAATGGAGACGTGATCTTTTCCCTGTTTTTAAAGCAGTGGTCTTGAAGGTTAAACTTTTAGCACGGCGTAGCCATGCTTAGGTCAAGCAATATGTCCTTTGGCTGTGTTAAAGTCATCCCTCATCAGCAGAACAAGTCGACAGCTGCCTTTGAGCCAGGACAGACTGGAGCCATTTGACCTTGAAGGGGGTACACTGCCAACTGGGCAAGCAAACTCAAGGTCCGGGTATCCTTCACTGAACTGCCCTCATTAGAATACTAAAAATCCTGCCTGTAGGTCAAGCAGACCCTTGGCCAGGTGAAGACCCTTCCCCTGAGCATGCGTAGAGTAGAAGTCTTGTGTCAGCAGTGTTATAATTGTATGTAAATTACTAACCCATCCTCCTAGAGAGGATGGGCTTGGGAGATTACTAACTCTGCAAGTTCTGTGTATAAATCTAGCAGGAAAAGACCCGTTGGGGTGCTTGATTTGTGGGAAAGTGCCGAGCCCCCAGGCTTGTGCAAGCCTACAATAAATAAGGGTGGGATTATTGACCTGTTGCCCAGTGGGCGACGAACCCGCTTTCTGGGCACCAGCCCCAGCCCTGACAAACCGTCTCTCCCACCTCACGTTCTGCCCCCCTAGGGAAGCGTCGGGCAGCTCCCACCAGTGGGGCAGGCAGGGGCCCGGCAGCCTGGGGACCCCCGGGAAGTGTGTGTGGGATCTCACTCCTCCAGGGCCCGCTGCACACCACAGACCCTACAACAAGGTGCAGCATCAACTGTTTTATTATCGGTGCCATGTCCATGGGTGCATCCCCATCGTCCGCGTCCTGCTCCCCCGGCAGGTCAGGGTCCTGCCCCACGAACGGTGGGTTCGTACGTGTCATTCCAGATATCAAATGTGCCAGGAGCCGCCCTGCAAGAAATATTTCACACAGCAACCCGTGAGGAGAGGAACTTATGCCATCAAGCGCAGCAGCATGAGGCACAGGGGGTGCAGAGAACCAAAGCTCAGCGTAAGCACAGGAGGTTGTGCTGGCTGAGGAGTTTGGGGAGGCAAACCGGAGAGCTGCAGAGCAACAGCTCCAGCAAAGGCTCTTGCTGGTGTTTGGCCCTGCAGTGGGCTCCTAAGCCGCCACCGCTGGTACAGATTGTGCCTGCAACTCCTCATTGTTAAGCGTGAGGGTCTCCAGCCACTGTCAAGTCACTGATGAGGCCAGTTTTGGGGTCAAACGTGACTTGATCAGCCACTCTGCTTGGGGTCAGAGCCCTGCGATCACCTCCTGCAGCCCTGCCCCTAAACTGGCATTTCCCACCAGGCTGACTGCTGCTTTCCATGGGATGCTCCATAAAGATACAAGGGGGGAAATCTCTCCAAACGCCCTCCGACCAATCTTGCTGTGGGTCCTGGCGCCAGGCGGGGCTTTACCTGTCACTGCTCTGCTCTGGGGTAACTGAGTCGCTTGTCTTCCCCAGCTTTAGCTGAACTGACTTTGTAGCAGCAGCTTCCATCATCTTCTGGGGCTCCTGGTGTAAGAGGGACAAATCAAGTTCTCTGTCTTTGACCCAAGTGGGCGTAAACTAAACACCCAGCAAAACCAGTGCCTGCTGCCCTCTCCTTCTGAACCTTGGCAGCTTTAGCTGTGAGTGCAGCAGGGTAAAGTCTTTTCACTCCAAAGACTGGAGGTTAAAAACACCATTATGGGCAAAGCTTTCCATAATAACCATCTTTGTTATAAATAATTCATTTTAAAGATTATACCTCAATTCGAGTGTTAAGCTCCCTCCTAATTTAGGAAGAAAGGTTGCAATGTGGGATCCAGGCTATTAGGATCTATTTCTGCTGAGTCCTGACCTTCCCCCAACATTTCAAGACAAGCTGTGATAGAAACAGGCGATCTCACAGCCTGAGGGTGATGCCCAGCCCCAGCCCCCAGCAAGTGTTACCTCTTCTCCTTCGGCTTCATTCTTGGCACCATCCAACAATTTGCTTTCTGGCATAAGGTCATCCAGAAAGCTGAGCTCTCGCTTCGAGAAGCAGAAATCCATCATCTTCCGGACAAAAATGAGAGCCAAAACCTTCACGAGTCAGAGGGAAGAAGCGGTGAGGCCAGAGATGAGGCTACATCTCCCTCCAGCGCTGCAAACATCCCGCTGCCCAGCGGCACCGGCTCTTACCATCATGGGGAAGATGATGGCGACACGGGACACCTTGATGGCCCAGAGCAGGACGAGGCAGATCAGCTGGATCACGGTGAAGAGATGCACCTTTCTCAAGGGGACGTGCCGCAGGTAGAGGAAATCCGGTTGGTGTTTTGCCGGCATCCAGAACAGCTTCAGGCGGTCAAAGAACTGCAAAATAAAAGCGACAAGTGGCCACCTTGGGACTGCGGGAAGTTTCCGGCCCTGTTGAGATGTGGGAGGAGTTTTCAGGACCTCACGTGCAGTGAGAAATCCTGGATCCCACTATGTTCCTCCTGGGAGCAGCACTCATTTTCCCTTCGCTCCATCTATAAACCAGCTTGCCCATGAGGGCTGCCCACCAAATTGCTGTTATTCCACACTGGTCTATTAACAGCCTTTTGTGGCCCACTGAATCCCCCAGCAAGGATTTCCACCAGTGGGAGAAACCGCCCATTTGCCCTGAATTCCCCCATTTTCACAGAACCAAACACCGACCTGCTCTAAACTGTGTAACAGAGAGCACTGAACCCGCCTGCCCCTCCCAGCCCTCTATACCTGCTGTGCCTCCACCAATCTTTCCCTTACACCAAACATTGTCATTGCTCGCTTTTGGAGAGGTTTTTTCCCACACTGCTGCTTTTTTCCTGCTTCTACAGAGGTGAAATACCAGGGAGCCGACATGCTGCACAAGAGTCCGTACCTGAATGCTACTGAGCGACGACACGCCCATGTAGAGAAAGACGCCATAAAGCACCGGCATTGGTATAAACTGAAAACAAAGAATGCAATCATTTGGGGCGTTAAATTGCAATTTCAGTGTTATCTCTCTCTTCTACAGGCACTGCCTAAAATTGCCTAAAGGTTTCCACTTTCCACAGGGTTAGAGGTGTGTCGGATTCTCCCCCTCAGAGATTCTGTGTGTGCAAGTGAGCTAATGCTCTGCTTTAGGCTGAACCTTGGAGTTCTTTCATGAGAATAATCCTCTTTTCCCGAAAGCTTGGAGGAAAAGAGGTGACTTCACCCATGCTACCCTATGCCATGTTCTGTTTCTACATATTCTTGTGGCAACGTGCAAAAGTGACGTGCCTGCTTTCAGCCTAGAGATGAGATCACTTTGTGTGAGGAAGCCCATGGGGACGATGTCAGTGTGTTCAGCTACTGGCAACAGCAGTTTTGGGGCATTGGGAGCAGCAAACTGCAACCAGTGAAGTGCTGCCTGTTTGAAAGAAAGCAGATGTCCTGCTCTGAATACCCTTAGTTGCAACCCATAAACACGGGTGGGCCTGAAAGATGCCCGAAAGTTAAAGCCGCTGCATTGCTCCCTTGCCTCGAGCACAGCAAACGGGGCTCTGAAGGGCTGGAAAGCGTGGCCGAGGCTGGTTCCTACTGCAGGTCAAGCCCCAAGGTCTGGGATCACCTCCTCCTCTGCTCCACAACCACTCAGCCTTGCAGAGAGGGGACTTCTTGTGCATAACCCCCAAAAAGCTCACGGTGATTGGGTGTTTTGCATTTTCCTCTCACCTTTAACAGAGAAGTGAAGAAGACGGAGCAGCCCATGAGCACAAAGATCATCAAGCCAGTGACCCTCTGCTCTCGTATCCCCAGAAAATGGGGTTGTTCTCCTGGAGCTGAGCACTCGGACTCTACTTTGAGGCTGTTCACGTGGGTGATGGACAGGACAGTCGCAGCCACAAACCAGGGCAGCCCCATCACGGAGCAGACCCCGAGCATCACGGCCACGATGAAAAGGTCCAGGTGGTACCCGCATCCTTTCTGCAGGGAGCAAAACATGAGATACAGCACCCCGCGGCACAAGAGCAAGAACAACGTCACAAGTCAGGCTCAAACCCTACTTGAGCACAAGCCCCTCTCTTGCAGCCCCTTACCTTCAGCCTGTGCTCCTTCCTGTTCACAATAACGGCAGTGATCTGCTGGTCCATGAAGATCAAGATGGTGCAGAGCAGAGCTGGGATGAGCGCAGCCAACACCGTCCACCAAGGGTTGGGTCCTATGGGGTTGATGAACCACCCGCGGTCGTCTCTGGTAGGCTGCAAACAAAGCTCATACCTCAGCATCATCTCCCAGCCCAGCCCCTTCACTGGTTTTGATTTTCCCTCCCTGCCTGTGTCAGAGCATCTCCCAGCCCTGGCTTCATGTTGCCCTCTCCCGTGGGGTTCAGAGTGCCAGCGTCCTCTGTGCAAGCACCTACAGATACTTCTCCTGTAGGTATCTACTTTGGGGCTGCCTTCTCATTTCCAGAAGGAAACGATGCGTTCAGAGGTGGAAGAAGAGATGGTCACACCACCAGCACCTCCTCCAGACTCAGACCTGCCCTGCCCCGACATCCCCTTGGGGCATCCCCAAGAGCTGAAACCAGCTCCAAGCCAAACCCCTCCGTTACCTTGAACATATGGGGGACGTGGAGCTTCGGGGATGGGATCCCAACCATGAAGTCCATGAGCACCATGATGACGATGGTGAGGAGAACAGCAAAGTCACTTACTGTGGACCGTACCTGGAGCAAGAACCAGAGCTGAGAGGGGCATCGCAAACGGGGCCCTAACACGAGGTGGAAGAGTTGGGGACATCAACAACGTGAAGGTTGGTTAACAACGTCCCCCCCCCGCCCTCTGCAGACATGCAGCCAGTTCCCTTGGTTAGGTGCTGCTGCTGCTGTGTTTGTCCCTGGGAGATCTGGTGCTTAATTGGGTGGAAAAGCGTTGTTTGAATTCAGACCTTTAAAAAAAAATAATCAAGAAATAAGGAAATGGATGTCTGCCACTACAGCCACGCTCACCGCTACAATGGGAATAAGGCACCGAGGCACCATTTGTTCCTCATTTGAACCAACTTTCCCCTTGAGCACATGATGCACAGAAGGTGGGAAAAAAACCCAACACTTTGGAAGACCTGATTTCCCACTGCCTGATCAAAAAATCACTCCGGGGCAGGTCGCAAGGCAGGTGGGAAATGCTACAATGGCTTTGCACTCATGGAAATGAGCGAGGGACATGGCAGCTGATGGAGAGCTCGGTCTCCAAGGTCGGTGTTTCCCAGCTTGACCAAGTGCTGGCAAACACTGCTCAGTGCTCCAGGAAAGCCATTTTGGGAAATGAGCATGGAAACTGCGGCAGGCCACCATCTTCTGCTTACTCTGGTTGGGAAGTAACGGCTGGTTTTAAACTTCTTCAAGAAGCTCGACAGCGCAAAGGTGGAGAAGAAGAGGATGCAGCACCAGAAGAGGACATTGGGTGCATAGGGGCCGTTGTGTCCACAGGCAGGTCCTTGAAACTCTCCATGCAAATACCGACATTCCTGGAGAAACAGAGCGTCAGGACACAAAGGCAGTGCACGTGCGGCAAGGAAACCTGGGATAACAAGCGGGATTTGAGGATCGTGGTCAAAGGTCCTGTGACTGCTGCTGCTGCTGCTGCTGGAGATTTATAGTTAATGAGCAGCAGCAGCTGAACGAGTGACACAGGGAACTGCAGAGAGGAGAGCGGAGAGATGGGAGGTGATGGGACACCATAACACAGAGCCAGGGCACATCCTCCCCCAGAATGGCAGGTAGCCGTGGCTGAAGAAGACACCAGAGGGGAAGGAAACACTGGAAACTCTTGGGGATAGAGAAAGAGGGAACGGGGAAGGAGGTCTAAGAGAGCCATGGCAGGAAAGGGTAAGAGACAAATCGTCCCTTCCCCCAGCAGTGGCTCAGGGCACTTACAGTCACCGTGAGGTTTTCCCAGGCGATGCCAGACCCAGTGATGTTGTTGCTCTCCCAGAAGCGCAGGGTTTCGTTGCTGGGATGGGTCGGTGCCTCACACTTACAGCTGGGAGGAAATAGGCCAAGAGAGGGGTCAGGGGAGGGCAGTGAAGGTGTAGCCCTGGGCTCCTGCCAAGGGGCAGCCATGTTTTAGGAGGAAAAACCCACTAGTAGGTGGTGAGCAAGTCAAGCTTGCTGTGCATGTGCACAGGGTAGATCTCCCACAGGTGACTCAGCTTCTCCAGAGCCTCGTAGATGAAGATGAAGCAGATGAGGGAGGCGAAGGCTTCTTCGGTGAAGCGGGTGATGTAGCACACCAGAGAGCTGGCATCGGTGGCCACCAGCGCTATGCAGAAGAAGGCGGTCCACAGCCCGATGCACGCCCGCAGAGAGAGATAGGAGAGCGCGTAGTCCCTGGGAAACCAAAATGACACCAAGGGTGGGAAGGGCAGCACGAGGCTCCGAGCCAGGCCTTCCCATGAAGGGGGAAGCAATTTAGGAGCCCATCAAGGCTTTGGAGGGTAAATGCAGTTTCCACGTACTACCACAGACTGCCTTGGTGCTGCAGTGCAGGGTAGGGGGCTGCAGGAGGAGAGGCCAGTTATTTCATTATCATCATTTAGCACTCATCTAATTGAGGCTAATTGCAGCTGGTGTGCAAGATGGCGTTCTCCCCCATCTCCCTGATGGACAAACACAGAAAAACTATTTGGATATTTGGGAAAAATGTCTTTCTTCTCCCTGCAAAATCCGGGCTAGGAAGTGCCTGCTTTTGAACTCTGAGAAAAGCGTCTTCCCTCCTTCCCAAACCAGACTGATTTGTCTCAGCCCATCTTGGGCATCCACATTCTTGTGGCTTCTCCTCCTGCCACTGCTGTACTTCAACCCTTGAAACCCCAAACGCCCCCATCCATCCCTCAGAGGCTGAGGGCTCTTGCACCGTCACATACTAAAGCAGCAGCAGCAGGCAATGTCTTGGACACAGAAGACAAAACTAACAACTACCACCGAAAAAAAGAAGAAAAACATTGTTTCTCCATCACTGCTGCCTTCTGAAGACTCTGGCAGCACCCAGCAGCAGCAGGCAGCCTTACTTGCAGAATTTGTAGAGGATCTTCTCGAAGACAAGGACGGGTCCGGTGCTGCCGAGGATGGTGAGAGGTTGGCCAGCAAAGAGGGAATACGCCACGCCGGTCATGGATGCGCCCAGCAGCGACTCCATGGCACTCTGTCCAGGGAAGAGAGGCAGCAGTCAGGGAATAAATCATGAGGGGGAAAAAAACCAAAACCAGAGCAAATTCACTGCAGCAAGGTCTTTTGCACGAGTGTTACCCTCCCCCGTGCCACCCAACAAAGAGAGGTGCTCACGATGTGGTCGTCAGTTGCCTCCCCCAGCAGCCCCCCGAAGGTGATGATGGGGGACATGCAGGCACAGTAGAGGAAGAGGAAGGACGCCAGACACTGCAGCCTCAGCCCATCCCGAAAGTCGCTCCAGAACCATGGGGCTTTCCTCTTCACATCCCGGATCAAACCTCCAAAGAGCCTGGAGGAACGGACAATAAAAATATAGACTGTTCTTGTGGAAGAACACACGGGAGTTTGCTCTGCTGCAGAAGGGCCCTCACAGGCGCTGATCCACAGAAGCACTTGCCTCCTCCCATTTCATACCCACTAGAAACAGGCCCACGAACACACCCCTCCGACCAAAAGACAAAGGACCCAACCTGAGAGCCTCTCCCCTCTTACTGCAACAGTCCCTTGCTTTGGGAAGCAGCAGAGCTCTACCTGGAGGCACTTACACATCTGCTTCCACCCCAAATCAGGAAAACCTGTGTGCAGTGATGCTGTGGCTGAGCCCAGCTGCCCAGATCTCCCACCTGCCCAGCCCAGGGGACCACGCTGGTAACGTGGAGCCCCTTCACTCAGCCATCTAACCCCAGGAACCTGCTAGAAGGGAAGGTACCTGCTCACGTTTGAGAGGCAAACAGAAAAAAAAAAAACAAATAAAGCTCACACCTTCCCGTTCGCTCCAGTTCAGGACCGCTGTGTTTCTCCAGCTTGCTGTGAGCACTGTCATCGGGAGCTCCTGACATCATCCTTTTTTGCTGTTGAAATGGGAGTAGGATAAAGGGATGGATTTGCAAGCCCTGGCTTGCCTTGCTTCTGCTCTGGGAATGTGACTGTGTCAAACTGGACCCTGGGAATTCGGGCCCTGAGCAGCATCCCCAGCCAGGCTGCCGTCCTGCCCGGCCCCCTCGTGCCTCCCTGCGCCGCAGCACCCACCTGCGAAGGGACGTTTTTGGGGGGCTCGATTCGGATCGATGGATCCCACTCTCCTGGTGGCAAGACCGTGACCTGATCCAGGAACTCGTCGATGCCGGCCACGAGGTCAGCCCGGTTCTGGGCTTTATAGGCCACGTCATGGAAAACCTGCCAAGAGGAGACAACCTGGTGAGAGGACAACCCATCTCGGACAGCCTGAGCAGTGCAATCAGCTCTTGGCTAAACGCAAGGTCATTTTCCCCCGCAAATGGCAGGAAATGTTCCCCACAAAGGAAAAATCTGTGCATCCAGGTATCTGCATGAGGCCCCGTCCCCCACAGCACACCACAGCCTTTTCCTCCAGGAGCAAGGCAAGTTTTCCTGGCCCTCACGATGCTAGCACTGGGGACAGCATGCTGGGAACCCCCGGGCAGAAGGACGAGGTGCAGGATGCACCCCGGGTGGGATTTCAGCCTCCAGCAAATGTGCCTGTTTGCTTTGGGCTGAGAACGAGGGGTGGGCTATTTGGAGAGCTGCGGGACAGCAAATCCTCCTCCTCACTACTACAGAGACAGGGAGAGGAGAAGAAAGCCAAAAGTGACCCGGAAATCTCTCTTATCTCATCGCACCTTGTCAGTCATGAGGGTAGCCATGGACCTGCCGATCTCATGGTACTGATGGCTGTTTCCTTCTGGTCCG
Source organism: Athene noctua (assembly GCF_965140245.1). Classification (NCBI taxonomy): domain Eukaryota; kingdom Metazoa; phylum Chordata; class Aves; order Strigiformes; family Strigidae; genus Athene; species Athene noctua. The sequence continues at coordinate 32,297 of NW_027437980.1, read as the reverse complement.
AGCAAAACAAACAGGAACCTGGGCAAGAAAAACAACGTGAGAGAGACGAACGTGCCCTTGGTCAAAGGCCACCCAAGAAAACCCCTGGGAGCTCCCAGCCCAGCGCACAGTTTGAAAGGGGACTCATAGGCTCACCGACTCTGTGGTGAAGTTGAAATTCACCAAAACCAATCCCAAATCTAACTTTTCGGCCAACTGTCATTAAAATTGGCTAGTGGGTTTAAAAGATACAGCAGAGAAGGGAGAAACAATGGTGAGGAGATGTGCAGGGGAGAAACGTGCTTGCTCCCGCTGGCCTTGTTCCCTTGGGACACCAAACTGATGCATGCAATCTGATACTGTTTTGCTGGGGTTTTTTTAAATAAAATTCTCAGCTTCTCATTCAGACCTTGTCGGGATGGGAACTTCCGTCACGCCAGAGAGAAGGACAGCCGGGGTCAGGCGGACAAATGCCACAATGGGCTGCTGAAGGGAATCCAGCTCTCCTACAAGCACGTTGGACACTTCAGCGCCCGCAGGAATCTTCTTCAGGAAGTGCAGCTCCGCCTGGGCGCAACAAGCAATTTTCAGGCACTTACCCCCAAAACAAAGCCCACAGAACTCTGCAGCCAAGTTTGCAAGGGCCCCAAAAGCATAAGAAAGCTACAAGTGTCTCACCTTGCTTAAAGCCATTGTGCTGGTCTCTTGGTTCACCCCATTTTTAGCTTCTGCAGCTGTGGCAGAAGGAAGAGGGGTGAGTGTTTGGGCTGGTAGGAAAAAGAAAAACAGTCAGAAAGACAGACACAGCACAACTGGGATGCTTCCCCTTTGCCAGGAACAGTGTAATGGGGCCGAAGCCCTGCAGGAACCCTCACCTGTCTTGTCGAGGACATGCAGGTCTGGCGGCTTCTTGCTCTCGTCAGCAAAGAAGTGGACAATGTCAGAAAACATGTTTCCTTTGTTCTTGTCCTGATGGTGATGCTTCTTCAAAAGAACTTCTCGAACCTTCGCCCGCATGTGTTCGTCAAACTCCGTGGACTGTTCTTGCTGGCACAGGATCACATCTGGGGATGGCAGAGGGAAATGAAGCCATCAGAGCAGAAACCCCCACAAGTCCTGACCCCCAAAGACCCCGCAGAGGCCCATGCCACGCAGGATACCCTAATGCGGGCTCAGCCTTGCTTAGCAAGACGTTTTAACACAGTTCACCCTTTGCAGCCACAGCAAGAATTTTCTTTTGCTAAAAAACATCATCAAAATGCTTATTCATTACTCCACTAAGGTAATTATTTCCCATTCTAAATAATGCAATTCTCTTGTCCCGTCTGGCCGTTCTGTCTGAATCTAGACATTTAACCAACTTATAAGCAACCTACGGCACAGTCTTTGCCAGAGTTGCCTTGGCCGATCGACTGCAACTCGCCGCGCCCACGGTACCTGCGATCTCTTCAATGCTGTTGGCACAAATGTCCAGCAGCACCGTGCCGTTGCGGATGTAGCTCCTCAGTGCAAAGAGGCTCTGCAAGGACACCGTTCCCACGTAGGGCTTGCTCCAGCGCTCGCCACCATCTTCCACGTCCTCCTCAAACTTCAGCCACCTGCAGACATCGAGCACCGTCAGCCCCATTGCAAGAAAAAAGCCCCAGCCCTGCAGCCCCCGGGATCGAGCTGTGGGGTGCCGAGAGCAGAAGGCTCCTCACAGCATCACCTGCAGCTGCAAAGCCTTGCCTCCCACAGAGCAGAAAGCAGAGCCCGCGGGCGCTGTCGGCACGGGGACTCCTCTCCTACCGCAGCCAGCAGCAGAGACTTACCTTGCTGTTTCCTTCCACTCGGCACCTTCACCCTCTTTCGCGCAGATCTCATCCAGCTCGGTGAACAAGTCATGGGGAACGTGCTGCTCGTCCTCCTCGGTCCCCAGGATGAACTGCACCCGCTGGGACGGGGTGTCTGGGGGTAGAAGACAAAGGCCCGTCCCGTTACCGCACTTGAATACGGCGCGTCATGCTCACATGCAAAGTGGTCATCGGATCAGCACCAGTTCAGCCACAAATATTGGGCTGGGCCCTCTCCCCTGGCTCTGGCCAGGCTTGCACAGAGCCTCGGAGAAGGAGAAGCTTCGATTCCACCTCTGCATAGGGATGGGCAGTTTTCCTTCCCCACATTTCCATTCTTAAAGCCAGGATCCCTCTAAGGAAGGTGACCCTAATTCCATTATGCATTTAACTGCCTTAAAGAGAAAAAATCTGAGAAAAGTTTGGAAAAAGGGAGTCTTGCTAAATAATGCCCCTTTCCCTCGGAAGAACAACAAGTCACTCCAGCTAGCCACATGGACCCCAGCACCCACATAGCCCTGAGGAGTTTAATGAAGGCCGCGGCGGGACTCACAGTGGTAGCCCGGCTCCGTTGGGGCAGAGTCCTTCTCCCGGTCCCGTTTCCGATGCTTCTGGCTGTGGTGTCGGTGACGCCAGTGGCTCTGCCTCACCGGTGGCATCCACATGTCCAGGGTCCAGTGGCCTGAGAAAAAGCAGCATTTGCAGCGTTCTCACTATTGTGGGATGGTTGACGCAGACATCACAGTTAAAACAGTGCAGCTATCCCAGGAGGAAACACCAACTTCTCTTAATTTTGTGATTTTCACTGGATCCCTGAATGTCACAGACCTGCCCTTTTATCGAGGTTTATTTTACCCGAGCTTTGCAACAACTGAGCAACAAGCGATGGCTCTGGGTCATTTAAAACTCACACCATCGCCTCTGCAGGGGCTTTTTTCCCTCTGTTAAAAAAGCCACAATAGTAAATTCTGTGAAAAGAACTGTGCTGCTTTATTCAGAAGCACAGCACTTGCAGAGACTCACCTTCCAAATCCTCCCTCTCATAGTGAATATTGGCAAGGTTGCTCACCCTTCCCTGGTCAATCACTGCCTCCTCGTCGTGTCTCTGGATAGCAATGAGAAGAAGGTACAAAGTTGGGGCTGGGTGTGTGGAGCTCCCTTACATCCTCCCACCCATCATCCACCCTGGCCTCCACGCAAGTCCACGAGGCCTCTGCGTGCCTCCTCCTCCAGGCACAGCCCTAAAAACACGGACTTGTAGGAGCTTTTTCTTCCCATACTGAAATAAAAGAGCTCATAACATCACCTCTGTTGTACACAACGTGAGTCGGGAAGTATTTACTACAGGGGAGGAGAGCTGAGGGTTTCAGACCAGAAAAACAAACCTCCTGCTTCCTTCCTGTCATTCCTTTCTAAAAACAAACAAAGAGGGATTTCCAAACTGGGGAAAAAAAACCCCAAACCCTGCACCTTTTATCACAGCAGGTTACAGTCTCCAAAGGCGATACCTGCAGGACTCACTAGCTGGCCCTTGGCCACAGGACATGGCCACCAACAACCCTCAAAGGCTCTCAAGAGCCTGTAAGGGCAAAGCTTCATCTTCAGCCCTACGAGGCTCCAGCTTCCCTTGCTGCAGGGGCGCTTCCCACCAAACACACCGATTTTATCCTTGCAAAAGCCAGGGGCTGAGAGCTGACGCCCTCCTCGCCTGAAGTACCACTGCTGGTGCTGCATGAAGAGCAGTTGTGCCTTAAAAGCTGAAGGAGAACTACAGGGGCAAACAGAAATAAGTCCTTTGGCTTCTCTTTCCCCTTGCCACCGGGGCTGGGGAAGGGCATTGCCAGGATTATCGTATTCAAAGCAAGAAAATCCCAGCCACTGGGTCTCACACTCAGGTCACAACTGTGACTGTGAAAGGGCCTCCTGGAAGCACTTGGTGGCACCGGTTAACCAGATGGGCAACAGGAACAAACGCTCCTGTCGGGTGATGAGTTTGCTGGTCCCTGAGTACTAATTTCAGAGCCAACTTGTTGTTACCTCCCTGCCAGCTCCCGGGACTTGCCCGTGTTTCCCGGCACCCAGATTACCGTGCCCTCTCTCCGATGACAGCCCCCACCACCCTCCGTCCCTTCCGAGCAATGCATCCTGCTCCCCTCTGGATTTGTCAAGAAAACCCCAAACCCCGACCTTGGAAAAATCACGGGATGAAAGGGCTTAAAATAAAATTGCTTTAAATCACAATTTAAATTAAAAAAGCAATTTAAATAAAATCACAAGCTCAAGTGTGTTACATGGGTTTTGGAGTGGGCAGAAACGGAGCGATTTGGGAGTCGCCGCTTTCAAACGCCCCTGGGCAACACGGGGAAAGTCTCCTTCTCTCTTAGAAACCACTTTTCCTCTGTGCTCCAACCAGCGACACTAAACCTGCCCCAGCAGCCCTCCCTGGCGCAAAGCATCTCCCTCCTGCGCACCGGGGAAATGCCAGTGGGATTTTGGGGAGAGTTTTCCCCCTGGCTGGGGGATGCTCAGCCCCTCGGCAGAGCCCCGGCTCTGGTACCTGTAACTCTTCCAGAAGGGACGTGTTGTAGCCCCCACTTGGGTTCATCCTCACGTTGGTCACTGGTTTTGGGGTCAGTCGACCCTCCAGAGCAATCAGGGGTCAGATTCCCCCCGGACACCAGTGCAGCTCTCAGCGAGTGGAGCTCACATGGCCCCCAGTGCGCCCCAGCAACAGAGCCCCCACTGTGGCCATTGTGACCTCATCAGCTGTGGGGCGGAGCCTGGACTGAAGCCGTGACTTGGCCTGGCTCTCGCTGCCCGAGGAGCTGCTCAGCCCCGACTGCAGCGTCCTCGAGACCGCCGACGCCATCCTGGGCCTGGAGGACTTTGTGTTGGGGCTGGAGGCCCGGGAGCCGTGGGGGAATGCGGGGATGGAGCCGCCCCCGTCCCAGTCGGCCGTACCAGAGGAGAGGGACTGGAAGCGGGGGCAGAGCACCCTGTCACCACCCCCCAGCAAGCGCAGGGCGCTCGCAGCCAGGCCGGGGGGGCCAAGGGGGAGTGATGAGGGGAGCGGGGCGGTGGGCAAAGAGGGTGGTGTTATAAATTACGACCACAATGGATCATAATCCAATTAGAATTTAATTAATTATAGCAAATAGCATATGAGCAAAGACAGCGCTGGACGGCAGGGGAGTCTGCGCTCCGCCAACTGCCGTCCTGATCAGTTCAAACAGTCCCTTTTTATACATCCTTCCTTCCGTGTTCATGAAGTAGTGGAGGTACTCTGCGCATGCTTCAGTTGTTGTTAGGGGGTCGTCTTCTGCCTCTTGGTGGTCGCTGAGGCCAAAGTAAGAAGTCTTCCTCTTTTGTCCCATAGTTGACCCTTCACTCATATGTCCTTATATGGTGTTATTTCTCCTGTTTCTGTCGGTTTCCTGGAAATCTGGCGGTTATCTTATCTTGCACAAACGGTATCTGGTGACTGTTTGTGTAAGCAGTTGCGGTTATCTTATCTTACACAAGCGGTGTCTGGTAGCTGTTTGCATAAGCGATTTCATATCTTTTGTTGCCTAACCTTTACATTGAGCTTAACATAAATCTTAATAAACAATACTCTAGTCCATAGTTTCTCACAATCCCCCCTTTTTCTTTTTTATCCTATTCTTGTTTATTAGACGCTACTTTCATTTTCGGCACTGCAAGAAACCTTTTTCCACACTCCCAACATTTATCATAACATTCACAAGGTAATATCTCACAATTACAATAGGCATAGTCTTTACGTGGCATAACGCATTCACAATAATCTTCATCCTCATTAATAGATACACTCTTATATTTTGCCCCAGACCTTGTAGTTAAAATAAACAGTTTAGCTATGTCAAATCGTTCTTTAATGAAGTGTAAAATATAGCGTGATATACAAGGTCCAAATATAAGTCCCAGAATCAACATAATAAGCGGTCCTGCTAAAGCAGATAACAAAGTGGTTAGCCAAGGTGAAACATTAAACCAGTTTTCATACCATGATCTGCCCGCCTCACAATCTTTCTCACGTTGATCTAACCTTTTCCGGAGTTCAGACATGGTGTCCTGGACTACTCCCGTATGGTCAGCAAAAGAACAACATTCTTCATTGAGAGCTATACAGAACCCTCCTTCCTTTAAGAACAATAGATCTAATCCTCTTCTATTTTGCAGCACTACTTCTGATAAGGACTTTACTGAAGTGGCTAAATTTTGGATATATTGTTCTATTTTTGCTAAATCCTCATCTACAGCCATCTGCAAATTTTGTAATTCCTGACCTTTTACTAGGGAGGCTATGCCTGTACCTGCTCCAGCTCTGCCTGCTATCAACAGTGTAGCTAGGGTTACTACTGTAATTGGTTCTCGTTTTTGTCTATTCAGGTCTCCTTCAAAGTGGCGTAACACTTCCTCAGAGGGATGATAGATCAGACGAGGAACAATAATCACCTGTATGCAAAACTGAGATTGATAAAACACATTTAGGGATAGGCAAGGTGTTACTCCGATGTCTGAACAAACCCATTTCGCTCCTGGTGTCGGGATAGCCCATTTGTCATTTTGATTCTTATGTTTCTCTATATTGGTGTTAGTGACTGTTCGGTTGCACAAGGGCTGATACTTTTTGGGCACTGTACCTATACATTTTCCTTGGCCTGTTACTAATTGAATAGTAACTCCTTGCGTCTGGTTCTTCATGTCATCCCATGGGCATTCTCGTGGGTTTGATCCATTAGACCATTGAATTCTACCTGGTTTTCCAATTGCTTCAAAATATGGAGGTCTAACATTATAACATAACCAGCATTCCTCAGTCAAATTTGGTTTTGCTCTCATTAAGGGCACGATAAGAGGCCTGCATTAGATTCCATAAGGGGTCCTTGGATTCTGGCAACTCCAGATCCCTGGATAAGGAGAATTCAGTCATAGCGTCTTTAGTTGTTTCCGAAAGGAAGTCTGGAGAAGGGGTCACGACAATTACGGGGGCAACCTTTTCTTCAGAAGTGGGTGGGTTCAGGACCAGGTTTGGTCCTACTGGTAAGGGATCGTGGGGCATCGGTCTTTTTTTTTTTTTACTTGAAAAATTCCTCCTCTGTCTGCACCTGTTTCCCAATATCTAACTCCCCAATATTTTCCTGCCAGCCAGGAGTCCTGAGCAGGATTTCTTATAGTTATATTGATGCCCACACAAGGAATCGTTTGACTTAAGCAATGGCCCCACCGGTCTCCGGTTAATTTTGGTCTTTTTGCATCCTTCCGGTGACCACTTTATTTCTAGATATTGGTCTCCAGGTGCGGACCACTCAGAGGCCCATGTTTCGCACCCCCAATATGCACAGTAATAATGACCTGGAGAATTACAGTATCCTTTACCAGGGTTTGATGCTGGGCATATATAAATTGGTTTACATATATCCGCTTCATCTCTGTGATCTTCTTCAGTAATTAAATCATGCAAACTCACATTGAAACTAACTGTGCCCGGTGTAGTTCGTGCTTGGATTGGATTATTTGGATATCTTATGTTTGTTATTGTCCAGTTCATAGGTTTATGAGGGTTTCCATTTGCTTGGGTTATTACTAATAACAAAACTAACGGTATACCAGAAAAAAGGGTGTCTGTCAATTTTGCCAATTTAAGTATATTTTTACCAGTCCTAGGGAAGTTCGGCCATTGCTGCTTTTGCGTCCCATTGTTCTGGTTCTTTTCTCCACAGTTTGTTCCTCCTCTGCCTCGCCCGTCGACTCGGTTGCTTCGAGTCACGGGGTGTACCATCTTCTCGGCAGCAAGGGAATTCTTCAGGAGAACTGCTGTTTCGGGCTTTCTGCCTATTTACGTAGGCTTCCCACTTCGCAGCTTTAACTAATGAGGCAAAGCAAGACACGGTTAGTACTTCCCTTCTGCACTTTATAGCCAAAATTTCAGCTACAAAGGGGACTGGTTCGTTGGAGTGGTAACAATAATATTGAGGGTTTATTCCTTTGGCAAAAATTTCCCACCACTCATGGGATCCCCGAATAATTTCTTGTTTAGACTCTAATTGTTTTAATTTCCACTCAGTGAGAGTTCTTTGGATTTTCCAACACTGTGTGCACACTCCTATTGGAGGGTATCCACATTCACAGTGTGTCCACCATTTGTCCTGGCATACCTTACATCTAAAACAAGCAAATGGATAACAATTGCAGTTCAAATCATTACATCTAATTTGTATATCTAGAGTGCATATATTATTTCCATCAGCATATTTTCTATATTCGATATTGTGTGGTTGCGTAAGTCTAGCAATTTCCTTTAACACACTTTGTACGCTTCCATATATAATAGATAAAAAAAGAAATAATTATAGCAAGTATAAACAGCAATACACACTTTATACCAAAAGGTAATGCGGCAAAGTAATCAAATAAAGTCTCTATCATTACGTTATCTTTTCAGGGTTATCTTGGTGTCACCTGGAGTACTGATTACTTTCCAGTGGGGTCTCGTCACTGGGCCTTTAATGCGACTGGCATGAGTCCATCCACGCTCAGCAGTCCGGACAGCTGTTTCTGTTGTGAGCAAAACAAGATAAGGTCCCTCCCAATTGGGTTTTAGGGTTTCTTCCTTCCACACTTTAACCAATATCCAATCCCCAGGTTTAACATTGTGAATTTTTAAGTCCAACGGGGGTCGTTGCACAATCAGTCCATGTTCCCAAAGCTTGTTACGATGTTCTGCTAATTGTGAAACATATTCATTAATCACACAGTCTCGAATTAAAACATTTGTTTGTGGATTTTCAATTCTATAGGACATTCCATACACCATTTCAAACGCTGATATTCCTATATCTGCTCGGGGTCTGGTTCTGAGAATTAATAGTGCCACGGGTAGGCACTTAATCCATGATAATTTGGTTTCTATCATTAACTTGGTCAAAATAGTTTTGATTTCTCCGTTCATCCTTTCAACTTTTCCCAAACTTTGTGGATGCCATGGGGTATGGTATTCCCACTTAATACCCAAGCTTTCGGTTAGGTCTCTAACAATTTTTGACACAAAGTGTGTTCCTCTGTCCGAGTCGATTACTTCAGGTACTCCATATCGAGGTATAATGTGTTCAAGTAACACTTTAGTAACTTGGTTAGCAGTTGCCTTGGAGGTAGGAAAAGCCTCAACATAATGTGTTAAATGATCCACCATTACTAATAAATATTTGTAACGCCCTACCCTGGGTAGTTCAGTAAAATCCACTTGTATGTGTGAGAAAGGTCTGTATGCTGGGGAACGTCCTCCAAGAGGTTTTTGTCTTACGTTGTTTCGATTAACCTTTTGACAGGTCTCGCAGGCTGCCGTGACTGTCTTTGCTACGTTATATACGCTTATACAGGCAAACTGTTGATTAAAATGATCAACTAACGCCTGGGTTCCCCAGTGTGTTTTACTGTGTATTTTTGAAAATATTTCGAGTGCTATGCCCTTTGGCAAGGCTTCTCTCCCATCTGGCAATATGTACTTACCATCTTGTTCCTTAGCTCCCATCTGTTCTAGTTTTTCCTTTTCTGCAGACTCAAAACTCAAATTTTTACTAACAGGTATTTGTTGCATAATCAAAATCGTACTATAATTGCCTGCCACTCATTTTGCTTCTGTATCAGCTGCATTATTTCCCCTGACTTGATAACTTGTACCTCGCTGGTGTCCCTTTATATGTACAACTGCTATTTTATTCGGCATTTTCAATGCCCCCAGAACTCGCCGAATTAATTCCGGGTGTATCAGTTCTTTTCCCTGTGAGTTAACAAATCCTCTTTCCTCCCATATTTTCCCAAAAGCGTGTACTACTCCAAACGCATAGCGTGAGTCTGTATATATAGTTCCATCCCTTTCCTTCAGTGACTCTAATGCTTTCCACAATGCATACAACTCACAGGCTTGAGCCGACCAGCTGGCACTCAGGGGGCCTGATTCTATTGTCTTAAATTCTCCTTTTTCCAGCTTCACGATAGCATATCCGGACAATCGTTTACCTTCCACTATTCGTGATGACCCATCTATAAATAATACTTCTCCACGTTGTAGTTCTTCTTCTTCTAAGTCTGGCCTAATGCGTGTCTGCTGTTCAATTGTTTGAAAACAATTGTGCAATAGTTCATTACCTTCTCCTGGGTACAAAAATTCAGCGGGGTTAACTGCTCCAATAGTTTTCAAAGATAGTTTAGGGGATTCTATAAGTATTCCCTCATACTTTAATAATCGGCTATCTGTAAGCCATTTTTCTGCTTTTTGTTGTAACACTCCCCTGATATTATGAGGCGCATATAAGACAACTTCTCCATTAAAGGTAATGCGATTTGTTTCCTCAAGTAATAAGGCAGCAGCAACAATGATTTGTAAACAACTCGGCCAACCCCTGCTCACAGGGTCCAACAGCTTTGATAGGTATGCCACCGGTTTCTTTTGTCCGGCCCATTCCTGAGTTAATACTCCGAATGCCGTTCCTTCATGTATGTTAACAAATAAATGGAATGGCCGCTTTAAATCTGGTAGGCTTAAAACCGGTGCTTGACTTAGCTCCCTTCTGAGCTTGGCAAACTGCTCTTGATCCTGAGGGGTCCACTTGGGTATTCTGTCTTTAGACAGTTGTTCATATAAGAATTTAACTTTAAAGCTGTAGTTTTCTATCCCCTGCCTACAATACCCAAATAGCCCTAATGCTTGCCGAATTTGCCTCTTAGTGACAGGCATAGGTAATTCCAGAATTCCTTTAATGCGTTCGGGATCCAATATCTTCTTGCCGTTAAACAAATAATGCCCCAAATATTTCACTTTTTCCTCCACAAATTGTAACTTTTCTTGTGATACCCGTAGTCCCTTTTGTGCAAGAAAGTTTAGGAGTCGAATGCTTTCTTTTCTTACATCCTCCTTATTATTCCCTGCTATGAGCAGATCATCTACATACTGTAATAGTACGTTTCCCGTTTGTACTCGGTATTCTTTTAAGAGCTCTTCCAGGGCCTGTCCAAACAGATTAGGGGACTCAGTGAACCCTTGGGGGAGCACGGTCCATCTCAATTGCTGTCTACGGCCTGTCTCTATGTCTTCCCATTCAAAGGCAAAATAATCACGGCATTCTTCTGCCAGTGGACAGGCCCAAAAGGCATCCTTTAAATCAGCCACACTATACCAGGAGTTATGGGGTCCTAGCTTGCTTAGCAGTGTGTATGGATTTGCTACTACAGGGAACCGGGTGATAGTTCTTTTGTTTATTTCCCTTAAATCATGTACGAGCCGATATTTCCCATTTGGTTTCTTTACAGGCAGAATGGGGGTGTTAAAGGGTGACCTACAAGGCTCTAAGATTCCTTGTGCTAGCAATCGATCAGTCTCTGGTTTTAATCCTCTTCGTCCTTCTAGGGATATCGGATATTGCTTTACCCTCACAGGTATGTGGGGTTCAGAAATTTGGATTTTAATCGGTGGAATTTCCAGTCTACTAATTGTGTCCGGAGAGTACCAGACATCGGGGTTAATTTGTCTTTGATCATCCACGGTCAAAGGATAAGCAGACACTGTTAGCTCTTGATTTTTCACTTTAATTTCTAATTGCAATTCAACAATTAAATCTCGTCCTAGCAGATTAAATTCTGCTTCAGGGACGAGCAAGAGTTCACCCATTCCAAATTTATTTTCAGTTTCGAATACCACATTTTTGATTTTGTTTACTTTAAAGGGTTCTCCTTTTGCCCCAATTACTTGTACTTTTTCAGGGGAAATTTTACATCCCTCAGGTATTTGCCTAATAGTCGATTTCTCAGCCCCAGTGTCTACTAAAAAGGTGAACTCTTGTTTGTGGGGACCTAATTTTAATTTTATCAAGGGCTCATGATGACTCCGGTCCCCTAAAATATAGAGCCCCTGACTCTCCTATTCCGTTTTCAATATTTCCTCATCCCTGATCTTTTCTCTGCAATTCTTCTTTATATGTCCCTTCTTTCCACAGTAAAAACAACATCTCTGTTCCTTCTTTACTACTGTGTTCCCTTATTTCGTTCCAGCAGATCTGTGTTCACCAGTCCGCCCTTTGCGATCCTCTCTGACCGCTGCTACCATCATTTTTACTTGTCGCTTACTACTTTCTTCTTCCCGCCTTACATAGACTTTCTGAGCTTCCCTCAATAATTCATCCAACCCTCTATTCTGCCAGTCTTCTAACTTTTCAATCTTCTTTCTGATATCTTCCCATGATTTTGCCACAAACTGAGTTTTGAGGAGCGCTTGCCCTAAAGGGTCGTCTGGATTTACCCCGGAGTATAGCTGAAGGGCTTTCCTCAGTCGTTCCAGCCACTCAGTAGGGCTTTCATCTTTCTTTTGCATTTCATTAAATGCTTTATTGATATTCTGGCCACGGGGTACTGCTTCTCTAATCCCCTGAATTACTATAGTTCTCAGGTCCGGCATATGAGTTCTATGCACCGGATCCTGATTATCCCAATTAGGTCTTTGGAGTGGCCATTTAATATCTGCTTGAGGTCCCTGGGCATGTTGAGCATCCCACAGTCTCATTCCTGCTCGTCTAATCATATCTCTCTCCTCGGTAGTAAATAATTGACCAAGGATAGATTGCATCTCATCCCAAGTATAAAGGTTTGGTCCCAAAAATTGATTTAATCTTTCTGCCACTCCGAGTGGGTCCTCAATTAAGTTTCCCATCTCGGTTCTTTTAAAATCCCGTAGGTCAGCCGAGTTTAGGGGTACGGAAATATATCCGATCACAGGTTGAGGTCCCCCCATGGGTATTTCCCTTAAGGGGTACATCTGAGCTGCCCCTTTTTGACTTCTAGCTACGCGTCTAGGAGGAGGGGGAGACCCTTGTTCCGACTCTGGTGGGGGAGTGGGCGCTCTGGGGACCTCTGGAGGGGCCGCGGGAGCAGGAGGAGGAATGTAAGGAGGGGGGGGATTAGAAGGGTTTCGTCTAACTCTTCCTTCTTTTCCTTTTGTTTAGTTTTTATCTCATTTAGCGGGTAAAGTCTAGCTCCCGGTCTTTCGAGCCACACTTCTGCATATTGACTCTCCTCTGGGTTAAGGGGTTTTTTACTATTAACCCAGAGGTTTAATTGCTGTCTGTCCCAATCTTCTTCTGACCCATAGACTGGCCAAAAGACATTTTTATAAATCTTCTTCCCTCCCCATATCTTAGTACAATATTCTATCATCTTCTGTTTATCTTTCCCTAAGGTTCCAGGGAAATATCTCCAATTGTCTAAGATATATGCCAGAGGGGTATTCTTAGGTACAGTGGGTACCCTTCCCATGGGAGTCGAAGGTTTGCTGCCCTTCGCCCCCATCTTCTGGATTATCCACAAATATACACTCACTCGCTCCCCTTGTTCCTGGCCCAGTCCCTCGCGGGAGATGGAAAACGCAGTACTTAAGGGTCCACACTCGCTTGGTTCAGTATATCGAACCTCTCACTCGTTATAATCCAGGAAACCCAATCCCGCCCGAACGGCAAACCCGCGAACAAATTCGCAATATACTTACGCGTCCTGCGTCTTCGTCCGGACTCCCGTGCACAGAATTTTTATGGGATTTTACCGGTTTCTCCTTTGCTCATTATTCTAGAATTTTTAGGTTCGTCGGTAAGGTTGAGGTAGGCTCTCGGTCACGGGGCTGCGGATTATCGCGGGGCGCCTCCCCGGAAGACCAAAGCTCACCGTTCATTATCCGAGTCACGGCACCAAGAAATTGTTATAAATTACGACCACAATGGATCATAATCCAATTAGAATTTTATTAATTATAGCAAATAGCATATGAGCAAAGACAGCGCTGGACGGCAGGGGAGTCTGCGCTCCGCCAACTGCCGTCCTGATCAGTTCAAACAGTCCCTTTTTATACATCCTTCCTTCCGTGTTCATGAAGTAGTGGAGGTACTCTGCGCATGCTTCAGTTGTTGTTAGGGGGTCGTCTTCTGCCTCTTGGTGGTCGCTGAGGCCGAAGTAAGAAGTCTTCCTCTTTTGTCCCATAGTTGTCCATTCACTCATATGTCCTTATATGGTGTTATTTCTCCTGTTTCTGTCGGTTTCCTGGAAATCTGGCGGTTATCTTATCTTGCACAAACGGTATCTGGTGACTGTTTGTGTAAGCAGTTGCGGTTATCTTATCTTACACAAGCGGTGTCTGGTAGCTGTTTGCATAAGCGATTTCATATCTTTTGTTGCCTAACCTTTACATTGAGCTTAACATAAATCTTAATAAACAATACTCTAGTCCATAGTTTCTCACAGTGGGTATTTGGGGGGGGGACTATTGTTTTATTTTGTGGGTGGGGTGTTGAGGGTGGTGTATTTGCGGGGGAGGGGGGAATGTTGGTGTTTGGGGGGGGGTAGTGGGATTAGAATAGTTTGGACAGGACCTTCTCTATTGTTTTTTTCATTAAAATTTGTTTTCTAGAAAAACTTCCTGTCAGTGTGGGAGGGGGAGGCAGCGCAGGGGGCGCCGGGAAACAGCACCCGATGGTGCAGCAGCCCCGCTGAGCCCCAGATCAGAGCTGGCAAGCTTTTTGCCCCCCGCGGGAGGCAGGCGGGAGCCTTTAGGACCCAGCGGCGTCCCCGCGGGCTCCGTGCCGGCGGCAGAGGGGGTCCCGGCGGCGGCGGCGCCCCTGCCCGGTGCCCCGGCAGGCGGGTCCGCCCGGCGCAGCGCGGGGAGGCCGGGTCTACCCGGGGCGGCCCTTCCCGCCCGCGCCCCCCCTGCCCGGCCCCGCCTGCCGCCGCGGCAACGGGCGCCCCCCCCGCGCGGCGCGGCCGTTGGCTCCCGGGTGTGGGGGGGCCGCGGCTGCCGGGCACCCCCGCCCGCTGCCGGCTGGAGGAGGGGGAGCCCCTGCGCCGCCTGAGGGCGGGGGGAGCCTCCTCGCCTCTGCGGAGCCCCAGCTCTGCCGCAGGTACTGTGGCTGCCCCCGCCCCGCACCGCCTGGGGCCCGGGGCCTGCGCAGGGCCGGGGTCTGAGGGAGAGGCGGGGGGCCTGTGCGGGGGGGTCGGGGCTGGGGGGTGTGGGGGCACCCGTGTGTGACAGGGGTCGGGACGGGGGATGGGGAGCCTCTCCTGTGCGAGGGGGGTGCGAGCTGTGGGGCTGCCGGCGTGTGACAGCGGGGACGTGCAGGGGCAGCTCCGAGGGTCCCTGTGCGTGGCGGGGGAAGCTGGGGCAGTTGCGTGTGTGTGGCAGCTCGGGGGGGAGGTGCCGCGGGGCGGGGGAAGCTGGGGCTGTGTGTGGCAGAGGGGGGGCGTGGGGGGAAGCCGGGGGGCTTGGGGCAAGGGGAGGTGTGGGGCACCTCCCTGTGTGGCCCCGGGGTCAGCGCCTGCCGGGCTGTCAGGGCGAAGCCTCCCCTCATTCCTTAGCAGCAGAGGGCAGGGACGTGGGAGGACACCGTTCAGTCTGGAGGGGAAACCCCCCCAGCAGCCCTCCCCTGCCGGCAGAACAGGATCCAGCGTGCCTTTGAGTTCCGTGCCCCGAGAGCGCAGCTTCTGCAGGAGGACGTGGCTCAGAGAGAGAGGTGGGGAGCGTGAGGATGGGGAGCGGGTCTCTGCTTGGGGTCGCTCCTTTTGTCAGTGTGGGAAGGGAGGTCTTGGGGCTGAAACTGTGTGAAAAACCTGTCAAGAAAACTACCAGGCAACGTGTTCTTACAGAATTCTCCCAGTAACCCCGATATTCACTATTTCACCGTTGAATCCTTGTACCAGTAAGGAGGTAGTGATGTGTACGAGAAGTATTTGTCCCAGAAAGCAAATTATTTATGTTCCCCTCTAGTGAGGAACTATGTGACAAGCTTTCAAGTGAGTGGCAGGAAGGAACAGCAGCATATTTTGGTGACAGGACTAGAAGAAAAAGTCACCAGGGTTATTTCTTTCATATCTGGTATTAACTTTTAGATGTACCGAACGCCCAGCATGTGGCTGTACAGTCTGAAAATCCTCCGTTCCCAACTGAAACGAGTGGGATTTTTCAGTAGAAAAACTGCAGAGCTGTGCAAGGCCTGTCCTGCCTCTGGCTGCTGAAGGATGTGATTTTTCAAAACTGAGGTTGGAGTCTGTTTCTGTCCTCTTATCTGCACCTCACTGGAGAAGGTGGATGCTGTTCCTCAGTAATGAGGTGGCAGTGCTGACAGGAGTGTTCATCAAAGCAGTATTACCTGTTTTTACTGGTAAAAGGAATCTGTGGTTGGTGAGTTTGTTTCTTTAAAGATGCTAAACATGACTCTGGCTAAAGGTAAAGTCCATTCACATAGTCTCTTTTGGATTACTGCTTTTTTTTTCTTGAATCTTGTGCTGACTGAGGGTCTTACTGTATAAAAGCTGTCAAATTCTGGCATTTCTCTGTGTTTGTTGTTACAGATCATGGCACCAGAAACAGCAACTTCCATCCTCGACAGGGCCGTCAAGATGAGGAAGGAGACGGAAGCCCGGAAAGGGCTCTTGGCCTGGACACTCCTTAATGTGTCTCTCGCAGGCATGCGATGTACTGAAATGTGCGTTAATTGTCACACCTGAGTCAAAGAAGCAAAGCCTCCTCCTTCGTATCTCCCTAAGTATTTCCTGGGACTGAGTAGTTGCAAAATGGTAACTTCTTTTGTGTCTTTTTCTTTTCAGGACTGAAAATCTCATCAGCTCATATTACAACATCACATGCTGGCCAATCTGGCATCTTGGTGAGTTGCTGCAGCATTTAAATTAGTGTTTGGGGTTCTTTTCTTTTTTTCACTTGTCAGTTTGATTGCTGGAGAGTAGTCTTTAAACAAGCTTTTTTTTTTTTTAAAAAAAAAAAAAAAGGTTTTTTTGTTTTAAATTTAAACCAAAGCTTTAGTTTGCTTTCTGCTGCCTCCCTTGAAACTTGGAATTTCATCCGTGTTAGTGACAGGTAAGGAGTGTTAACAGCTTTCTTAGATAGGAAGAACTTACTTGGTGCATTAAATCTGTTGACCGTGTAGAGGAAGGCTTTGGGGAACACGGCGGATTTTCCTGCTCTGTTGTCCCGTGGGCGTGGATGGCATTTCACAAGAATTCAGTTTTGGTTTGGAGGAGCAGACTCTAAGCCAGCTGTATCAAATATGGTTAGAGGATGAAGCAAGAGGAGGAGAAAAATCATGAGATGAATGACAGATGATTTGACAGAAGATGGTTTTTGAGAAATACTGTGAAACTTCACGGTAGTGGATTTGAAAATGACTGTCCATCTTTAAAAATTCCATTTTAGCAGTATCAGTTAATGTCAATATAGAAAGGAAAATTGTCTCCAAGGGTTCTGGCATGCAAAGGTGAAGAAATCTTGGCTACTGCCCAAATTGGTACTTACTGACAGCACTGATAATTAGACCTGTTTTTAATGGGCATATGCCCGTTTTTGCAAACGAGACGCTTTGGTTATTCCCTGTGCTCAAGCTACGGTAAAAACTTCTCTGTTTCTTCTAGAACTCGCACCACTTGCATCTCTGTTCATCCTGAACGCTGCCTTTGATTTCTGGGTGTACTTCAAATACACAGTGGCACCGACCAGCCTGGTCGCGAGTCCTCGCCAGCAGACCCTGCTGGGCTTGCAGAATGCAGCTGGGTGCAGTCAATATCTCCGGCAATTCTTTTTTTTTTTTTTTTTGCTTGTTTCAAGATGGTGTCTGTCTCAAGGGCAGGATTCTCTAGCGAAGCAAGTTCTGAATCGCCTCCTCTGACAGGAGCAGTAAACTGAATTACCCGCAGCGTATTAAAATTCACCGCATCAAGTGATAATTTGATGAGTGTTTGTGGGAGAACTGGAGGGGAAACAAACACAGACGGTGGGAAAGGGCAGGATGAGAGCGGCGGCTGCCGGACAGGGAGGGACTTGAACCCTGTGAGGTCGGGCAAGGAATTTGTGACTTGTCCATGGAACTAGGATCTGGGCAGAGAGCGCAGGTTCATATTTAATTTTGATGTCTTACTACTGTCACGCTGGGTAAGGAGAACCGAAGGAGAGGGACAGACAGACCTTCTTGTGAAGTCTGAAATGAGCCTCGAGAGTGGTCACTCAGAAAGCTTTTGAAGATCAAAGCAAAGTTCTAAAAAGAACCTGACAAGGCAAATATACCAAAAGCGGAATGCTGGCACGGTAGTATTGCGCTCTGCTCGTCTGCCCTAGAAAATGGGGAGCAGACAGTTGTAACGCTGTAACACCAAGGTTTGAGCATCTCCCGTGTTTATTTGCACAGATCAATTGAGACATTCAGCGGCTCAAGATGCACAGAGTAGGCAGGTAGAGGAGCTGATGAAATAGGTGATGGAATAGAGAACCCTCCTGCGTTAAGCAAGGTGCCTGGTAACACTGAACTGAAATCTGAAGCTGCAGGATTCGTGCTGAGTTGTGGTCCTGTGTCTCAGTCTTCTCTTTTTTTTTCTGTCAGTGGCTTGACTGCCGTGTTCTGTGGGGGCCAGATTTTTCTAGCATCCCTTCTAGCATCTTTTCTAAATCGCCTTAAGCTGGCGTTGTGTGTGCGTCTAAAGCGGGGAGGAGAGTTTGGGGCTGCTGCATCCGCAATGCTCATTCTGGCTTTCCCTTCCGGCACCTTCTCCTCTGCCCCGGGGCCAGAGTGTGCTGAGTTACAGCCCGTCACGCTGCCCTCGCACCCACCCACAGTTTGGTACCGGTTGTGTCCCGCGGCACAGCCCCCAAGGACGGGCTCTGCCAAACGGCAGCGCTTCTTACAGCCTTACTGGAACCTCTTCCCCGAGCAGCAGCTGCACTCAGGTAAGGACCAGGACAGCTCCCCAGGGTGCAGTTTGGGTCTTTGCTTGGTGCCCTGTGCTGCTGAAGGGGAGCGGTAGCCAGTGGAGAGTTGTCTATGTGTGTGTTTGCTCCTTTTGCAAAGCGGATCTAAATTTGTCGTATGGGGATTTGTCCTTCTTCCCTAGTGCCGCTTCCTTCCGTTTAGAGCAGCTGGTTTGTTTCAGAACAAGGCAAAACCAAGCAATCAAAATGTAAGTGCAAAGGAGACCAAAAAGACGCAACCCAGACCCCAAACAGGAGTCTTTTACGTTCATGTCGTTTAGAAATCAAGGTGGAATTCTGTCTGCCTTCTATGACACAACCGTTTTCCTTTGCCCAAGGTTTCCAGCCCCAGCTCCTCTCCCAGCAGGTCACCGTCCCCCAGTAGCGCTGGGCCAGTGGAAAGCGGCGGGTTAAGGTCTCGTTGCCGCTCTTCCCCCGCTCTGTGTAATTCTACGGGCGCGGAGGAGGATGTGACAGACCTCAAGGCACTGCACGCCTTCCTTTGGAGAGAGGAACAGAAGCGACAGAGAGTTCAACTCGGTAAAAACCAAACTGATTTGATGGGAAAAGCTTGGTCAGGAGAAGGGGCTGGGTTTATTGGAGGTTGGCTTTTACGGATGAGAAAAGTCCCAAAGGATTCCAGTGCAGCCTACTAGGAGATAGACCTGACTCGTTTATGGTGATCGCCTGTGACCTTGGTAAAGGTGGCTGCTGACTAGTGGAGTCTTTTCCTGAGGGGTTCGGACGTGAGGTGGGACACCATCATTTCTACCTGTCTCCGTGGCCCTCAGGATGTTTTCCTCCAGAGTTTTGCTGGGGATGAGCTGGGAATGTGTGCTGAAAGATCGTCTCTGTGGCACTTGTTGGCCGTAGCGGCCCGTGATAAGCTGCCGGGCTCTGTTGCCGTGTGATGAGAGGGATATCTTGTGGAGAAGGCGTTTCAGATGCGGGGGGTGAATTACCTGCAGGCAGTTTTTGTCCTGGATAGGGACAGTCGGGGTGCAGTCGGTGTTTCTGCAGACTGACCTCAGTGTCCGTATTCATGGCAGTTCGTGTCCGTGTGTCTGGCCAAAGCCTCCACCCGCTGTGCCTGTGCTGTTGCATTGAGAACTTCTATGCAATGACTGCACGTGCGTGTTTAATGAAGGAATCGTTTCAGGGTGTTTGGATTCCAGCTCTCCTTCCATCAGCCCAGCTTTTGGGAACTGCAGCCGTTCCATCGCCGACTGCGTGCAGGTGCTGAGAAAGTTCCGGTACCAGCTGGCCTGCAGGCCCCGGGCCCCATCACCACACAAGGATGTACCTGACCTGCGCTCGATATGGGCTGCAGAAGAGGTAAATTCCACGGCGAAAGTGGTCAGGAGAGAGAAACGGGTCTGTAAAGTACACAGCTTTGTGCAGAGGTTTGGATTTGAGCTGCGTCAAAAAAGTGGGAGAGAGAAATCCTCTAGCTCTGAGCTGTCTTCATCCAGCTTGCGAGGCTCCTGGTCACTGTAAATGGCCATTGCAAACTCTGAATTGTAGTGGGAAAAGTATTTTTCCCTTGGAGAGCAAGGCTCACACTGGATACAGTAAATTTCTGATCTAAAACTGGAGTTGGAAGGGATTTGTGTTTAACCCCGTGGAACAGCTGAAGGATATAAAGCATAAAGCCTTTACGCTGGCGTCTGAAAGAAGTCTGATGCCAAGGAATGCCACTCCCGTGGCTTCACTGAAATAGGATCGATTATTTCCTACGTTACTTGAATGAAACTGCCCATTCAGGTACCTCTTTCATCAAGCCTGCAGTTCAGAGCAATTTTATCCTCATAGAGCAGAGAGCTTCAGACTGACTTTGGCCTCGTGGCGGGTGGCTGTAGCGTGACTGGAGAGTGAGCGCATCCTCCGTGAAGCTGCTGTAGGAGTCCCGTGATCCAGCCAGCAGGCGTATAAGAATTTGGGGAAAAATGCGATTGGAATGATGTAGCTAGTGTCAGAAGTTGTCACAGACCCTAAAAACTCTTGGTATTCTCGGAAGTTCTTACACGTACTTAATGAACCTTTCCATAGGTCTGGGCACGGGTGACGATGCAGCGCCACCTCCTTGGTCCCGTGGATTCCTGGACCACGAAGGTCAGAAACGTAAGTCCCGTCTGGGGCCGAGACGTCCCGTCTCTGTGACAAGGTTTGGTTTTCCTTGCTGGAACCCAGACTGCTAAATTGGTATTTCTGCAGTATTTCTAACTCACTCCCCCGGGCTCAAAGCGTGGAAAATTCCAACCCAAAGGCTGGGTTTTTTTCTGACTGTCCCGAGCAGCGTAATAAAATCAAAAGGGAAAACCTCAATCTTAGTTAGCAACAGCCCTTGCTGGAGCAGGGCAGAGTGAATTGCACACGGTGGCAAAATAATGAGTCGGTCTGGCTTTGGATTGCCCCTTCACTCACAGCATCTATCAGGTCTAAAGTTTTGCTTGTGTGTTTTGTGTGTTTTTTTGTTTTTTAATAAGAGTTGTGAAAAGCAAAGATGGGTATGAGATCCATGCCAGATTGCTGAGCATCTATTCCTAAACCCAGGGCTAGCGCGCTTCAGTTATCAAATCCCACACGGAGTGCTTTTCAGCTTCTTGATTTCCCCAGACAAATGTGAGAGAGAGTGGCCTCATCAAAGTATAAATTCCCTTTATGGCTGGAGGGCTGTGTTCCTAATGCCCCTTTCCTCACGGTTCAGAAAAGCTGCAGAAAGAAAAGCTTTATCTGATACTTTCTAGAGATGTGTTTTCCTGACTCCTTTATTTGAATTTTCTGGTCTTTTAGACCTGTTAGGTTTTTTTAGACCTTTTAGTCCATTTCTGTACTGAATTTTCTGGTCTTTTAGAAAGTATTAGAGAGTCACTGAAACTCCACCTAACTTGATATGCTAACTGAATTCCTTTTCTCCTTGGTTGGCTTCAGCATTTCCGTTGTTAAGCTCCTTTGTGATCGTAACAGTGATGATTAGTAGGATGTAAGCTAAAGGTTGGGGATTTTTAAACATTTTTCTTGCTTCTGACCTCTTGAATTTTCACCTTTTTCTTTCCTAGTGGATTAATGAGACTATTGTAGTGCCACTTGTCCAAAAGATTGAGTCTGTGCGCATTCAGCTGCAAAGAATGGTGTGTCCAGAGTTGCAGATCAGAGGTAGGATGAGGCTTTGGAGCCCCCTTCCCCCCCTCTTTGCTTCCCCCACCCCTTCCCTGCTTCCTTCCTTCCTTGCTTCCCCTCCCCCCCCCGCCCCGCCCCTTGCTTCTCCTCCCCCATTTTTCTGGCTGGAAATTCTCACTCTCTCTCTACAAACTCTCCCTCTCTCCACTACTACGCCTTTTGACAAATGCTGCCCTCAACAACTTGTTTGAACAATTCTCATCAACTCCATCCACTTGATCTTTTTCTGACACTTAGACAATTCTCAAACAACTGTTGCTCTTCTTGCATCAAATCCAGGTGCCCTTCACCCACAACTCCATTTCATAGGCTGCCTTTCCATCTGTGCTGCTGAAGCCGTGTCACGCAGATCCCCTGCAAAGCAAATGCTTCTGGCTTGCGGGCGCGACTGTGCCGAAGCCATTGGCCGGCGCCCGTGGGTGATGCAGTTCAGGGGCTACGGGTGACCGGCGGCGGAGGGGGAAGCGCAGAGCTCTGCCTTGGCAGGGAGTCCCCGGGAGGGTCGGGATTAGACCGGAGGCTGCGCTTGGGCAGGTCCCGAGCCGCACTGGCTCATCTGAGCGGCTTCACTGAGCGCAGAGAGAAGACGCTCGAGGCGGGAGGGTTGATTCGCCCGGCGCAGGCCAGCGCTGGAGCCATCTGCACGGCCTCTCCACGCACGCTCAGACAATCCTCTCGCTCCGCAAACCGGGAGCGGGGTCCCGGCTCCAGCCGGGCTCCGTGCTGTGCCCGGGAGCCGCAGCCCCCCAGGAGCCCCAAGCGGCCCCATCCCATGTCCCCGGGGCTGCAGCCGAGCCCCGGCCCTTCCCTCCCAGGGGCCAGGGCTCTTTCCTTGGGGGTAGAAGCACCTTTAGAGAACCCCGGCGCTGGGGGCGGGTGGGTTGGCAGCGGCAGCAGACAGCTTCACTAGTGCCGCTCGGCCTTGGGGGAGAGCAGGCGAGTGGGGAACCACGAGGCAGCCGATCTGCCGAGGCGCTCGGGCTGCAGGACACCTGGAGCACCGGGCAAGGCCCAGATGAACGGTGCAGTAGTGGTTGGAGGGAACTGGAAAGCTGACAAGTCATTATCTAAAGTACTTATAAATGGCACTTGTGCATAAGAATTTAACAATTAGGGAAATTAATCCTTTGCTTAGGAGCATGCAGACTCATACCAGTTCTTGTATTGCTCTAAAAACCCACACTTCAGATATTCTGGTTCTATATACAGATAGGAAAAATGAAAAGATCAAATCTCCCAAGAACACCCCACAATTTCTGAGCTCATACTGTACTGATGAAATAATCTTTGTTCTCTCATGCTTCCTTCTGACAGCCACATTTACAGGATGGATACAAGCGAGGAAACCACCCGTACCCCATCCTGACAGCTCACTCTGCACTGTACCAGATGGTTTCCCCCCGCTCACATATTCACCTTTTTCCTCGCTTTTTGACACACTGGCAATGCCATGGGCAGCTGCTTGGCACAGCGCGGCTGCAGGGTGACGTGAGCCCGACCCATGCCTGGGACACTGCGCTGTTCACGTCTGGCTCCTGTAAGGCAACTGATTTCTAAAATGGTTGGAGGACTTGAACCAGACACGGAATTGAGCTGAATTTGGCAGTTTCCGCTTCAGAGCCCTGCTGTGCTGCTGGTGGTGTGGCTGTCAGACGTACCAGCTGTGTGCTTTCAAAACACGGGCACGCCTGTAGGCTGAGCAGGTGGAGTTTTGGTAAGGCGCAAAACCATCCAAATGGATAATTTTATGTTTTTGGAAATGCTACTCATGGTAATTTCTGCTCTCCTAACCCTTGCTAGTAAGTAATTGACTTCAAAGTGAAAAAAGGTAGGTGGCACTTAGGGAAAACCAAGATGTGCACAACACCAAAAAAAAAAAAGAGAACTAATATTACACTGAATATCTGTGAGAAAAGCAAACTGTCCAACAGTGTTGCCACTGGCAAAACATTGTTGTCTCACCACAAAGGCTTTTTTTTACGCCTTAAACTGTCGGGTATTCTCAGTACCTTGTCACTGGATGCTGCTGATGGTGCTGCAGACGCTCACAGGGCTGAAATCGCACCCAGGGACATTCAGCAGGGGCTAAACAGACGCCTCTGGCCCTGCAGGCGCAGGATGAGGAAGGGTGTTCCAAGTCCAGCTCCTGGCACCGCGCACTGAGTCCCGGGCACGGCCTGCCCGGCCGGCAGCACCTCGCCGTGGGGCGGCATGGCGGGGCTTGTGGGCCGGGGGCTCGCGGCAGTGTTTTGTGGACTCGGCGGTACAAATGGGGTGCAGCCAAGCCCTCTGCATGCCTGGTGGGGCCGAGGTGGCCATGCCGAGCCGTGGGCTCGCTGGAGCTGCCCAGGAACGCGGCGAGGGCCACCAGCCAGAAAATGTCTCCAGCCCTGTGGCTGCCCCAGCCCCGTGGCTCCGGGTCGCCGTGCAAGCAGTGGTGTGGCTGGACACTGGTTTCTTTTAATCTAGATCATCTGTTGCTGATATGTTAAACTACAGCTGACAGGCAGCGGCTGGTCTTAGAAGCAGGGTAAGAATCGTTGGAGCATCTCATTCTGTATAAATATTTCAGCGTGCTGCTCTGGGAACAGCACAGACTAATTTCATTCCCACAAACAACTGTAGAACGTGCTCTATGCAGTAATTCACGTTTCAGCCTTTTCATTTGTATTAATAACTGATCACTCCTATGAAACACACCTTCCCCCTAAGCCTGATGTTTCTAAAACATTGTTTTCTTAAAAAAGCCCAGTAATTTTAGTTAATAGTAAAATTATTTGCAAGCAGTTGGCCTTGTAAGGAGCTTTCTAAACTATAAAAGTTTTGCTTTCCAAAGCCTTCTGATTTTCTTTTGTTGTTTCTGCACGTCTACTTCTGACCCTTTCCAAGAAGGTGTTCACAGATCGTACCAAGCACCTTGTACGTAGAGGTATTAATGCAAATTAAGTCTACTTTCCTTGCTCTATTTTCTGTTCTCTAGTCCAGTTTAGTTTCTGGTGTTCGGGTACAGCTGCTGGATTAATGAAGAGTCATCGCATGAGTGTTTTAAGCAAGGGAAAAAGACATAGTTATAAGGGACTGTGTTGGACTATGTCTCAACTTTGCTGCTGTGCCACTACCACTTCCTGGCCTCAGCATCCTGTCACTGTGGAGGAGTACACTTTGAAAGAGACAAATTATTCCCAACAAAACAACGATATCTGCCCAAATCTGAAACCTCATGCTTGGCAGTGCCTGCCAAGCTGCACCTGCGTGCGAGATGGGTGAAGAGGAATTTTGGGTGAGGAAGATGTGCGGAGATTGGAGATGCCAACAGGTCGACCCCCCACTGGTATGACCACCATGAACACCTGGGCATGTGCCATGGCCATGGGTGGAGCAGCAGGGTCAAGGGAGCCTGGGAGGGAGAGATATCTGTAGAGTGGGGAGCAGAGGTGGCCTAGGGAAGGGATGGTGTCTGGGGTTAGCACAGGGGGTGACAGGGCACACGGAGGGGTGATGGGAGCAGGGGTGGGGGAGATAGAGCAGGGCAGGGGTGTCAGCTGAGGGAGGGTGCTCTAGGGGGTCTGCAGGGCACGAAGAAGGGGCAGCCAATGGAGCTTGCAGGTGAGGGGTCAGCCAGGAGGGGTGTGAGGGAAGGGGCCGAGGACCAGGGTGAGGCGGGGGGGGGGAGTGAGGTGCAATGTAAGTAGTTACATCAGATTGACTTGGGGTTTCCCAAGTTTGACTACTGAAAATAAACCTGTCAAATTAAACCAAAGAGCTAAAATGTGCACTCTGGTTGTGGCTTAAGTGAAAAGCCATAAGCAAGTGCAGCATGTTTAATAAAATTATATTCCTGTATGATATACTTGAAATAATCAAGTTTGCAGGAGATATCTTTATCTTTGATGTAACAGCTGGTACATCTTCCTAGAGACATTCTGCAAACACTGCACGAGAGACAGCACACCTGCCAGGACAGGGCGTTTACCTACAAAAATGTAAAAGACAAATACCTCAATGTTTGTGCTACCAATATTATAGGTTGTATTTACAAAAGCTATTTTTTCTATCCATCCATGGCCAAAAATTACATGTACCATGACTCACAGAAAATCTGTCTTCATGACAAAACATTTTTCCTACAGCAGGCATATTAAGGGTTAACTAATTTGATGGATGTTTTCAGAATAAGCTTTCATGGTTTTGTAATTAAAAGCACTAGAAGAAGAAGAGATTCAAGTTCCACACAGATATTTTGTGTCCAGTTCTGTCCTCACAGCATTAGAGTAACAGAGCAAGCCTGAGAGCATTAGAGCAACAGAGCCTGCCCTTGGGGAGGCAGCTAACTTAAACATTTTTATCTCCCAGGCTGTAAAAAGTCCTGCCTAATAATGAACAAACTTTGCATGGAAACGGGGTGTGGTCCCAGAGCCTGCAGCACCATTGAGGTCCGGTCCTGGGGCGGGCAGTGTGGCACCGCGTGCCGGTCCCGGGGCTGGCAGAGACATGGGGGTCCGGTCATGGGGCAGGTAGCGCTGTCGTGGTCTGGTCTTGGGGTGGGCAGTGCCGTTGGGGTGTGGTCCCGGGGCCAGTAGAACTGTGGGGGTCCCATCACGAGCAGGATAGCACTGACAGTGTCCCATCCTGGGGCCAGCAGCGTGGAACAGGGGTGAGGTCCCAGAGTGGGCAGCGTGACAGCAGACACCGGTCCTGGAGCGGGCAGCGCCTCCGGGGTCTGGTCCAGGGGGGAGCAGTGCTGTCGAGGTCCAGTCCTGGGGCGGACAGCGCGGCTCTACTGTTCAGTCCTGGGGCTGCATAGCCTTCGGGGTCCGGTCCTGGGGCAGGCAGCTCGCACCAGGCACTGGTTCCGGGGCTGGCAGCACTGTCAGGGTCCCCTCCTGGGACGGGCAGTGCGGAACTGGGGTGTGGTCCCATGGCAGGTAGAGCCATTGGGGTCTGGTCCCAGGGCGGGCAGAGCCGTCGACGTCTCGTTCCAGGGTGAGCAGCACGGGACCGGGGGCCGGTCCAGGGGCTGGCATAACCGTGAGGTCTGTCCCGGGGCAGGCAGCTCAGCACCAGGCACCAGGTCCGGGTGCGGCAGCACTGTCGAGGTCCCATCCCCGGCCGGGCAGCGTGGAATCGGGGTGTGGTCCCAGGGCCGGCAGCGCCGTTGAGAGTCTGGTTGGAGGGCAGGCACCACCGTCGGCATCCGGTCCCAGGGCGGGCAGCACGGAACCGGGTGTGGTCCCGGGGCGGGCAGCGCCGTCAGGGTCCCATCCCGGGGCGCGCGGAGCCATGGGGGCCAGTCCCTGGGCAGACTGTACAGACATTTCACTGATGAAGCATATTTACTTCTGTCTAATAGGCAGGATCCTTAGTTACAGACCAGTTTGCTACCTTTCCCATATGCCCAGAATGAGACAAAAGGTCTGTGTGTGCAAGAGAAGGAAAAACCAGAAGAACAGAGAAGGAAACCAGCTAGAAATAAAATTCAGACTTTATATCACGGTCCTAGCTTGTTCCTAACTTGTTTAAGGTGATTGCCATGTATGGGAAACATTATTTCCTACACAAGCAAACAGACTACAATCAACCAGAGTTATTAATATTAAAGAAGTAATAATAAAAAATAAATTAAACAGGAGTTTGCAATGCCGTAGGGATTTGTGTTATGTATTGGTGACCCTGTTCCACAAAGCTAACAGGTGTGGGGTACCTTGAAGGCAGAGATGAACTGGATCCAGTGCTCTGCCACTTTTTACCAGCACCCTTTCCAGTCACCTTCTCCTCACAGGTTGCTGTTACTGGAGTGAGGACATTCTCAGGCAGCCTCTGGCTGTATCCAGAGTAGAGCAATGTATAGAACAATATATGCACCCATTTGCTTGCCCCTTGCACATGGAAGGCCTCCCTCAAGATGACCATTGACGAAACTTGACTGTTTTTCCCATCAAGCATTGTGCGTTTATGCCTTTATTCCAGGAAAATGGAAACTGTGCTCACTTTATGTTATCTAGTTTACAGACAGTTTTCAGTGCCAAGAACATCTAATTGGTGTGAAAACCATTAAGAGGAAATTCCATGGAAGAGAGGAGATGTACAGAAAAGTGTGGCATTCCCAGCACAGTCTGTCTTCTTCTGTACTACCTCTGCCAGTCAGCAGCTGAATTTGACTTTTCAGGCAAGAGTGGCTTGGCACAGAAATTTCCGTCCCAGTATTGCTGTTCAGAGTCAGGTTTAAGTAACAGTTATCCTTTGACATATCAGTGATTAACTTGTTTGTAATGCACAAAAAGTCAGCCCTCCATATAGTGAAGAATTTTTGCTGCCTTTTTTGATTTGATTTGATCCAGGAGACCATACTATCTCAAAGTGCACAAATCAAAGCACATAAGCTAAATCATCACTAGCATCTAGTGATTCAGGGAGAGATGTGCACACTGAACACACATAAATCATGCAGGAGTAATATCATGCAGGCAAAAGGAATGATTTTGAGCATGCACAATATTTTAAAGTTCAAAATGTAATTTAAGCTGGCTCCATATTCCCCTTCAGAACTGCCTTCCTCTGCAGCCTCTTCCCCTTCAGGGACTACTCTACAGGCAGTCCCTTCTTCTGTCAAGTTGGAATCCTCTGCATCCTGCTCTGCCTCAGAGACAGCACCTTCTTCATCGTCCTCCCCTGCAAAACTTCCCTCCTCCGTGCTGGTGCTTCCACCCTACAGTGCAACACATGTGAACCACGAAAGCCAAGTAGGTTCTGCCAACCCATGTCGTCCATGCATGCCATTCATTTCACAATCCTAAAGCAATAAAAGTGGAGAAGATTTAACTTCTCAAGGTTACAGGTGTTTCTTCATTTGTTTTGTTTCACTTTCTGAAAAATTCAGTGGGGGAGAATGAGAACCATAGCCATAAGCCACATGTTGCAGATCTGCCACCAGCCCCTGGTTCCACCCAGCAGTTACTTCCCGTTCTGCTCAGTTCATGTTTCAGTTCCATTATCATTTACACCAACATTCTACTGGACTAATGTAAATGTTAGAAGAAAGACACAGAACGGCTTGGGATGCAGCTCCCTGTGGGACTTCCGGACCCTGTAGGAAATCCCCAGCCCCATCAGAATTCCAGCTGGGAGCTGATCCCACCCCGTGAGCATCCTGCCCTGCCCCGTGCCCGCTGGCGCTACCGCTGGATCCCACCACCACCACCATGGCAGCCTCTTCCTCCCTGAGGCCGAGGCAGGTCTCTGTGACCAGTGAGCCCTCTCAGTTTAACACCTAAATGTCGTGAAACAGGAATTCAGCGCTGCAGACAAAGAAAGCACCAGTGCAGCACCCTGGCTGCGGCCCAGCGTTTCAGGGGACTAAACGCTGCTTCCACTGGAAGGGAGCAGCTGACAGCCCGTCCTACTTCCCTGGGTACAGTCACAACTTTCAGAGGTGATGAGCATTTTCTCAGAGCATTCCTCTGGCAGAACCCGCAGAGAACTCTGCACCCCATCTTTGCAAAGTTTTAGCAACAAGGTGCTGTGACTACACAGACACTGCAATGTCAAACTGCCCAGAGCTTTAATAAAAAAGAGCAAGAGGAGGCATCAGTCTTTCCCACAGATCCAAGGTAATCATCAATCATCACGGTAACTTTTCAAACCAATGATTAGCTTTATTATTTTGCAAATGCCTTGTCTGGCAGGAATATTTCCCATTATGGCTATAGAATTTGGGGAGCTTATAGCTTGAGAGGATTAGGCACTGAGACAGGAGCTACCCCTGCCCAACTCCGCTAACCCCGCAGCACCCCAGGCCAGGGGCAGGCACATCTGCACCACAAACCCCAAATGGCCAGAACTTGTTCAGGTTAAGAGCATCCTCCTTGATCTCTTCCCATTTTTGGTTCACGAAAGCAGAAAAAGTGTGTAAAACACACAGAACTTAGTACGCTGTCCCCTCAGATAAATCACTCAGGGTGTAAAAAGGAGGTGTCCCCTGAACAAATTCCAGTTCATTGCTAACAAAGAGTTCTGACCATGATGCTCACACCCCCCCAAGTCAAACAGGACCTCACCAACACCCAGTGAACTCAGCCATGTTGTTCCCCTGCAGCTGTAACAATCCAACCTCCACATTGCAAACCACAACACCACCACATCCAGATTTCTTTGCAAGTAGAGGAAGTATGTCATATTCTTTTCTAGAAGTAGAAGCAACACTGGAAACTGCCATGCTTTGAGGAAAGTCATGCAGAGCCGACGGGAGAAGGCACATTAGGGATGCTGATAAAAATTCCCTACCTGTCCCCTTGGCCAGAGGCCCCGAGGCACAGTCAGGGCACAAGCTGAGGCAGGGAGGGGTGACAGAGATCAGACCTCATTCCACGGTTTTTGCAATGGCCGGTGCATTCCTTTTCAACGGGATTTTTGTTTCTCAGAAATACCTCAGCACTATGTCTTTTTCCCTTGCTTAAAACACTCATGCGATGACTCTTCATTAATCCAGCAGCTGTACGCGGACACCAGAAACTAAACTGGACTAGAGAACAGAAAATAGAGCAAGGAAAGTAGACTTAATTTGCATTAATACCTCTACGTACAAGGTGCTTGGTACGATCTGTGAACACCTTCTTGGAAAGGGTCAGAAGTGGACGTGCAGAAAGAACAGAAGAAAATCAGAAGGCTTTAGAAGGCAAAACTTTTATAGTTCAGAAAGCTCCTTACAAGGCCAACTGCTTGCAAATAATTTTACTATTAACTAAAATTACTGGGCTTTTTTAAGAAAACAATGTTTTAGAAACATCAGGCTTAGGGGGAAGGTGTGTTTCATAGGAGTGATCAGTTATTAATACAAATGAAAAGGCTGAAACGTGAATTACTGCATAGAGCACGTTCTACAGTTGTTTGTGGGAATGAAATTAGTCTGTGCTGTTCCCAGAGCAGCACGCTGAAATATTTATACAGAATGAGATGCTCCAACGATTCTTACCCTGCTTCTAAGACCAGCCGCTGCCTGTCAGCTGTAGTTTAACATATCAGCAACAGATGATCTAGATTAAAAGAAACCAGTGTCCAGCCACACCACTGCTTGCACGGCGACCCGGAGCCACGGGGCTGGGGCAGCCACAGGGCTGGAGACATTTTCTGGCTGGTGGCCCTCGCCGCGTTCCTGGGCAGCTCCAGCGAGCCCACGGCTCGGCATGGCCACCTCGGCCCCACCAGGCATGCAGAGGGCTTGGCTGCACCCCATTTGTACCGCCGAGTCCACAAAACACTGCCGCGAGCCCCCGGCCCACAAGCCCCGCCATGCCGCCCCACGGCGAGGTGCTGCCGGCCGGGCAGGCCGTGCCCGGGACTCAGTGCGCGGTGCCAGGAGCTGGACTTGGAACACCCTTCCTCATCCTGCGCCTGCAGGGCCAGAGGCGTCTGTTTAGCCCCTGCTGAATGTCCCTGGGTGCGATTTCAGCCCTGTGAGCGTCTGCAGCACCATCAGCAGCATCCAGTGACAAGGTACTGAGAATACCCGACAGTTTAAGGCGTAAAAAAAAGCCTTTGTGGTGAGACAACAATGTTTTGCCAGTGGCAACACTGTTGGACAGTTTGCTTTTCTCACAGATATTCAGTGTAATATTAGTTCTCTTTTTTTTTTTTGGTGTTGTGCACATCTTGGTTTTCCCTAAGTGCCACCTACCTTTTTTCACTTTGAAGTCAATTACTTACTAGCAAGGGTTAGGAGAGCAGAAATTACCATGAGTAGCATTTCCAAAAACATAAAATTATCCATTTGGATGGTTTTGCGCCTTACCAAAACTCCACCTGCTCAGCCTACAGGCGTGCCCGTGTTTTGAAAGCACACAGCTGGTACGTCTGACAGCCACACCACCAGCAGCACAGCAGGGCTCTGAAGCGGAAACTGCCAAATTCAGCTCAATTCCGTGTCTGGTTCAAGTCCTCCAACCATTTTAGAAATCAGTTGCCTTACAGGAGCCAGACGTGAACAGCGCAGTGTCCCAGGCATGGGTCAGGCTCACGTCACCCTGCAGCCGCGCTGTGCCAAGCAGCTGCCCATGGCATTGCCAGTGTGTCAAAAAGCGAGGAAAAAGGTGAATATGTGAGCGGGGGGAAACCATCTGGTACAGTGCAGAGTGAGCTGTCAGGATGGGGTACGGGTGGTTTCCTCGCTTGTATCCATCCTGTAAATGTGGCTGTCAGAAGGAAGCATGAGAGAACAAAGATTATTTCATCAGTACAGTATGAGCTCAGAAATTGTGGGGTGTTCTTGGGAGATTTGATCTTTTCATTTTTCCTATCTGTATATAGAACCAGAGTATCTGAAGTGTGGGTTTTTAGAGCAATACAAGAACTGGTATGAGTCTGCATGCTCCTAAGCAAAGGATTAATTTCCCTAATTGTTAAATTCTTATGCACAAGTGCCATTTATAAGTACTTTAGATAATGACTTGTCAGCTTTCCAGTTCCCTCCAACCACTACTGCACCGTTCATCTGGGCCTTGCCCGGTGCTCCA
>NW_027437979.1:0-56134 GCF_965140245.1 Athene noctua | reverse complement strand
AGGACGAGAATCGCTTTTGCCCTGCGTAGCGTTCCGGGCAGCGGGTAGAACCAGGCAGAGAATTCCCGGCTAGCAGCTTCCCTGTGGCCGGGAAGTGCAAACGTACACTTTTTCGGCCGAAAACGCGTTTTCTGGCGAAAACGCACACCACGGCTCTTTCTGAGAAAAAGCAAGCACGGAGGACGAGAATCGCTTTTGCCCTGCGTAGCGTTCCGGGCAGCGGGTAGAACCAGGCAGAGAATTCCCGGCTAGCAGCTTCCCTGTGGCCGGGAAGTGCAAACGTACACGTTTTCGCCGAAAACGCGTTTTCCGGCGAAAACGCACACCACGGCTCTTTCTGAGAAAAAGCAAGCACGGAGGACGAGAATCGCTTTTGCCCTGCGTAGCGTTCCGGGCAGCGGGTAGAACCATGCAGAGAATTCCCGTCTAGTAGCTTCCCTGAGGCCGGGAAGTGCAAACGTACACGTTTTCGGCCGAAAACGCGTTTACCGGCGAAAACGCACACCACGGATCTTTCTGAGAAAAAGCAAGCACGGAGGACGAGAATCGCTTTTGCCCTGCGTAGCGTTCCGGGCAGCGGGTAGAACCAGGCAGAGAATTCCCGGCTAGCAGCTTCCCTGTGGCCGGGAAGTGCAAACGTACACGTTTTCGGCCGAAAACGCGTTTTCTGGCGAAAACGCACACCACGGCTCTTTCTGAGAAAAAGCAAGCACGGAGGACGAGAATCGCTTTTGCCCTGCGTAGCGTTCCGGGCAGCGGGTAGAACCAGGCAGAGAATTCCCGTCTAGCAGCTTCCCTGTGGCGGGGAAGTGCAAACGTACACGTTTTCGGCCGAAAACGCGTTTTCCGGCGAAAACGCACACCACGGCTCTTTCTGAGAAAAAGCAAGCACGGAGGACGAGAATCGCTTTTGCCCTGCGTAGCGTTCCGGGCAGCGGGTAGAACGAGGCAGAGAATTCCCGGCTAGCAGCTTCCCTGTGGCCGGGAAGTGCAAACGTACACGTTTTCGGCCGAAAACGCGTTTTCTAGCGAAAACGCACACCACGGCTCTTTCTGAGGAAAAGCAAGCACGGAGGACGAGAATCGCTTTTGCCCTGCGTAGCGTTCCGGGCAGCGGGTAGAACCAGGCAGAGAATTCCCGGCTAGCAGCTTCCCTGTGGCCGGGAAGTGCAAACGTACACGTTTTCGGCCGAAAACGCGTTTTCCCGCGAAAACGCACACCACGGCTCTTTCTGAGAAAAAGCAAGCACGGAGGACGAGAATCGCTTTTGCCCTGCGTAGCGTTCCGGGCAGCGGGTAGAACCAGGCAGAGAATTCCCGGCTAGCAGCTTCCCTGTGGCCGGGAAGTGCAAACGTACACGTTTTCGGCCGAAAACGCGTTTTCCGGCGAAAACGCACACCACGGCTCTTTCTGAGAAAAAGCAAGCACGGAGGACGAGAATCGCTTTTGCCCTGCGTAGCGTTCCGGGCAGCAGGTAGAACCAGGCAGAGAATTCCCTGCTATCAGCTTCCCTGTGGCGGGGAAGTGCAAACGTACACGTTTTCGGTGGAAAAAGCGTTTTGCGGCGAAAACGCACACCACGGCTCTTTCTGAGATAAAGCAAGCACGGAGGACGAGAATCGCTTTTGCCCTGCGTAGCGTTCCGGGCAGCGGGTAGAACGAGGCAGAGAATTCCCGGCTAGCAGCTGCCCTGTGGCCGGGAAGTGCAAACGTACACGTTTTCGGCCGAAAACGCGTTTACCGGCGAAAACGCACACCACGGCTCTTTCTGAGAAAAAGCAAGCACGGAGGACGAGAATCGCTTTTGCCCTGCGTAGCGTTCCGGGCAGCGGGTAGAACCAGGCAGAGAATTCCCGGCTAGCAGCTTCCCTGTGGCCGGGAAGTGCAAACGTACACGTTTTCGGCCGAAAACGCGTTTTCCGGCGAAAAAGCATACCATGGCTCTTTCTGAGAAAAAGCAAGCACGGAGGACGAGAATCGCTTTTGCCCTGCGTAGCGTTCCGGGCAGCGGGTAGAACCAGGCAGAGAATTCCCGGCTAGCAGCTTCCCTGTGGCCGGGAAGTGCAAACGTACACGTTTTCGCCGAAAATGCGTTTTCCGGCGAAAACGCACACAACGGCTCTTTCTGAGAAAAAGCAAGCACGGAGGACGAGAATCGCTTTTGCCCTGCGTAGCGTTCCGGGCAGCGGGTAGAACCAGGCAGAGAATTCCCGGCTAGCAGCTTCCCTGTGGCCGGGAAGTGCAAACGTACACGTTTTCGGCCGAAAACGCGTTTACCGGCGAAAACGCACACCACGGCTCTTTCTGAGATAAAGCAAGCACGGAGGACGAGAATCGCTTTTGCCCTGCGTAGCGTTCGGGGCAGCGGGTAGAACCAGGCAGAGAATTCCCGGCTAGCAGCTTCCCTGTGGCCGGGAAGTGAAAACGTACACGTTTTCGGCCGAAAACGCGTTTTCTAGCGAAAACGCACACCACGGCTCTTTCTGAGGAAAAGCAAGCACGGAGGACGAGAATCGCTTTTGCCCTGCGTAGCGTTCCGGGCAGCGGGTAGAACCAGGCAGAGAATTCCCGGCTAGCAGCTTCCCTGTGGCCGGGAAGTGCAAACGTACACGTTTTCGGCCGAAAACGCGTTTTCTGGCGAAAACGCACACCACGGCTCTTTCTGAGAAAAAGCAAGCACGGAGGACGAGAATCGCTTTTGCCCTGCGTAGCGTTCCGGGCAGCGGGTAGAACCAGGCAGAGAATTCCCGGCTAGCAGCTTCCCTGTGGCCGGGAAGTGCAAACGTACACGTTTTCGGCCGAAAACGCGTTTTCCGGCGAAAACGCACACCACGGCTCTTTCTGAGAAAAAGCAAGCACGGAGGACGAGAATCGCTTTTGCCCTGCGTAGCGTTCCGGGCAGCGGGTAGAACCAGGCAGAGAATTCCCGGCTAGCAGCTTCCCTGTGGCGGGGAAGTGCAAACGTACACGTTTTCGGCCGAAAACGCGTTTACCGGCGAAAACGCACACCACGGCTCTTTCTGAGAAAAAGCAAGCACGGAGGACGAGAATCGCTTTTGCCCTGCGTAGCGTTCCGGGCAGCGGGTAGAACCAGGCAGAGAATTCCCGGCTAGCAGCTTCCCTGTGGCCGGGAAGTGCAAACGTACACGTTTTCGGCCGAAAACGCGTTTTCCGGCGAAAACGCACACCACGGCTCTTTCTGAGAAAAAGCAAGCACGGAGGACGAGAATCGCTTTTGCCCTGCGTAGCGTTCCGGGCAGCGGGTAGAACCAGGCAGAGAATTCCCGGCTAGCAGCTGCCCTGTGGCCGGGAAGTGCAAACGTACACGTTTTCCGCCGAAAACGCTTTTTCGCGCGAAAAAGCACACCACGGCTCTTTCTGAGAAAAAGCAAGCACGGAGGACGAGAATCGCTTTTGCCCTGCGTAGCGTTCCGGGCAGCGGGTAGAATCAGGCAGAGAATTCCCGGCTAGCAGCTTCCCTGTGGCCGGGAAGTGCAAACGTACACGTTTTCGGCCGAAAACGCGTTTTCCCGCGAAAACGCACACCACGGCTCTTTCTGAGAAAAAGCAAGCACGGAGGACGAGAATCGCTTTTGCCCTGCGTAGCGTTCCGGGCAGCGGGTAGAACCAGGCAGAGAATTCCCGGGTAGCAGCTTCCCTGTGGCCGGGAAGTGCAAACGTACACGTTTTCGGCCGAAAACGCGTTTTCCGGCGAAAACGCACACCACGGCTCTTTCTGAGAAAAAGCAAGCACGGAGGACGAGAATCGCTTTTGCCCTGCGTAGCGTTCTCAGCAGCGGGTAGAACCAGGCAGAGAATTCCCGGCTAGCAGCTTCCCTGTGGCGGGGAAGTGCAAACGTACACGTTTTCGGCCGAAAAAGTGTTTTCCGGCGAAAAAGCACACCATGGCTCTTTCTGAGAAAAAGCAAGCACGGAGGACGAGAATCGCTTTTGCCCTGCGTAGCGTTCCGGGCAGCGGGTAGAACCAGGCAGAGAATTCCCGGCTAGCAGCTTCCCTGTGCGGGGAAGTGCAAACGTACACGTTTTCGGTCGAAAACGCGTTTTCCGGCGAAAACGCACACCACGGCTCTTTCTGAGAAAAAGCAAGCACGGAGGACGAGAATCGCTTTTGCCCTGCGTAGCGTTCCGGGCAGCGGGTAGAACCAGGCAGAGAATTCCCGGCTAGCAGCTTCCCTGTGGCCGGGAAGTGCAAACGTACACGTTTTCGGCCGAAAACGCGTTTTCTGGCGAAAACGCACACCACGGCTCTTTCTGAGAAAAAGCAAGCACGGAGGACGAGAATCGCTTTTGCCCTGCGTAGCGTTCCGGGCAGCGGGTAGAACCAGGCAGAGAATTCCCGGCTAGCAGCTTCCCTGTGGCCGGGAAGTGCAAACGTACACGTTTTCGCCGAAAACGCGTTTTCCGGCGAAAACGCACACCACGGCTCTTTCTGAGAAAAAGCAAGCACGGAGGACGAGAATCGCTTTTGCCCTGCGTAGCGTTCCGGGCAGCGGGTAGAACCATGCAGAGAATTCCCGTCTAGTAGCTTCCCTGAGGCCGGGAAGTGCAAACGTACACGTTTTCGGCCGAAAACGCGTTTACCGGCGAAAACGCACACCACGGATCTTTCTGAGAAAAAGCAAGCACGGAGGACGAGAATCGCTTTTGCCCTGCGTAGCGTTCCGGGCAGCGGGTAGAACCAGGCAGAGAATTCCCGGCTAGCAGCTTCCCTGTGGCCGGGAAGTGCAAACGTACACGTTTTCGGCCGAAAACGCGTTTTCCGGCGAAAACGCACACCACGGCTCTTTCTGAGAAAAAGCAAGCACGGAGGACGAGAATCGCTTTTGCCCTGCGTAGCGTTCCGGGCAGCGGGTAGAACCAGGCAGAGAATTCCCGTCTAGCAGCTTCCCTGTGGCGGGGAAGTGCAAACGTACACGTTTTCGGCCGAAAACGCGTTTTCCGGCGAAAACGCACACCACGGCTCTTTCTGAGAAAAAGCAAGCACGGAGGACGAGAATCGCTTTTGCCCTGCGTAGCGTTCCGGGCAGCGGGTAGAACCAGGCAGAGAATTCCCGGCTAGCAGCTGCCCTGTGGCCGGGAAGTGCAAACGTACACGTTTTCGGCCGAAAACGCATTTTCCCGCGAAAACGCACACCACGGCTCTTTCTGAGAAAAAGCAAGCACGGAGGACGAGAATCGCTTTTGCCCTGCGTAGCGTTCCGGGCAGCGGGTAGAACCAGGCAGAGAATTCCCGGCTAGCAGCTTCCCTGTGGCCGGGAAGTGCAAACGTACACGTTTTCGGCCGAAAACGCGTTTTCCCGCGAAAACGCACACCACGGCTCTTTCTGAGAAAAAGCAAGCACGGAGGACGAGAATCGCTTTTGCCCTGCGTAGCGTTCCGGGCAGCGGGTAGAACCAGGCAGAGAATTCCCGGCTAGCAGCTTCCCTGTGGCCGGGAAGTGCAAACGTACACGTTTTCGGCCGAAAACGCGTTTTCCGGCGAAAACGCACACCACGGCTCTTTCTGAGAAAAAGCAAGCACGGAGGACGAGAATCGCTTTTGCCCTGCGTAGCGTTCCGGGCAGCAGGTAGAACCAGGCAGAGAATTCCCGGCTAGCAGCTTCCCTGTGGCGGGGAAGTGCAAACGTACACGTTTTCGGTGGAAAAAGCGTTTTGCGGCGAAAACGCACACCACGGCTCTTTCTGAGATAAAGCAAGCACGGAGGACGAGAATCGCTTTTGCCCTGCGTAGCGTTCCGGGCAGCGGGTAGAACCAGGCAGAGAATTCCCGGCTAGCAGCTTCCCTGTGGCCGGGAAGTGCAAACGTACACGTTTTCGGCCGAAAACGCGTTTTCCGGCGAAAACGCACAACACGGCTCTTTCTGAGAAAAAGCAAGCACGGAGGACGAGAATCGCTTTTGCCCTGCGTAGCGTTCCGGGCAGCGGGTAGAACCAGGCAGAGAATTCCCGGCTAGCAGCTTCCCTGTGGCCGGGAAGTGCAAACGTACACGTTTTCGGCCGAAAACGCGTTTTCCGGCGAAAACGCACACCACGGCTCTTTCTGAGAAAAAGCAAGCACGGAGGACGAGAATCGCTTTTGCCCTGCGTAGCGTTCCGGGCAGCGGGTAGAACCAGGCAGAGAATTCCCGGCTAGCAGCTTCCCTGTGGCCGGGAAGTGCAAACGTACACGTTTTCGGCCGAAAACGCGTTTTCCGGCGAAAACGCACACCACGGCTCTTTCTGAGAAAAAGCAAGCACGGAGGACGAGAATCGCTTTTGCCCTGCGTAGTGTTCCGGGCAGCGGGTAGAACCAGGCAGAGAATTCCCGGCTAGCAGCTGCCCTGTGGCCGGGAAGTGCAAACGTACACGTTTTCGGCCGAAAACGCATTTTCCCGCGAAAACGCACACCACGGCTCTTTCTGAGAAAAAGCAAGCACGGAGGACGAAAATCGCTTTTGCCCTGCGTAGCGTTCCGGGTAGCGGGTAGAACCAGGCAGAGAATTCCCGGCTAACAGCTTCCCTGTGGCCGGGAAGTGCAAACGTACACGTTTTCGGCCGAAAACGCGTTTTCCGGCGAAAACGCACACCACGGCTCTTTCTGAGAAAAAGCAAGCACGGAGGACGAGAATCGCTTTTGCCCTGCGTAGCGTTCCGGGCAGCGGGTAGAACTAGGCAGAGAATTCCCGGCTAGCAGCTTCCCTGTGGCCGGGAAGTGCAAACGTACACGTTTTCGGCCGAAAACGCGTTTTCCGGCGAAAACGCACACCACGGCTCTTTCTGAGAAAAAGCAAGCACGGAGGACGAGAATCGCTTTTGCCCTGCGTAGCGTTCTCAGCAGCGGGTAGAACCAGGCAGAGAATTCCCGGCTAGCAGCTTCCCTGTGGCGGGGAAGTGCAAACGTACACGTTTTCGGTCGAAAACGCGTTTTCCGGCGAAAACGCACACCACGGCTCTTTCTGAGAAAAAGCAAGCACGGAGGACGAGAATCGCTTTTGCTCTGCGTAGCGTTCCGGGCAGCGGGTAGAACCAGGCAGAGAAGTCCCGGCTAGCAGCTTCCCTGTGGCCGGGAAGTGCAAACGTACACGTTTTCGGCCGAAAACGCGTTTACCGGCGAAAACGCACACCACGGCTCTTTCTGAGAAAAAGCAAGCACGGAGGACGAGAATCGCTTTTGCCCTGCGTAGCGTTCCGGGCAGCGGGTAGAACCAGGCAGAGAATTCCCGGCTAGCAGCTTCCCTGTGGCCGGGAAGTGCAAACGTACACGTTTTCGGCCGAAAACGCGTTTTCCGGCGAAAACGCACACCACGGCTCTTTCTGAGAAAAAGCAAGCACGGAGGACGAGAATCGCTTTTGCCCTGCGTAGCGTTCCGGGCAGCGGGTAGAACCAGGCAGAGAATTCCCGGCTAGCAGCTTCCCTGTGGCGGGGAAGTGCAAACGTACACGTTTTCGGCCGAAAACGCGTTTTCCGGCGAAAACGCACACCACGGCTCTTTCTGAGAAAAAGCAAGCACGGAGGACGAGAATCGCTTTTGCCCTGCGTAGCGTTCTCAGCAGCGGGTAGAACCAGGCAGAGAATTCCCGGCTAGCAGCTTCCCTGTGGCCGGGAAGTGCAAACGTACACGTTTTCGGCCGAAAACGCGTTTTCCGGCGAAAACGCACACCACGGCTCTTTCTGAGAAAAAGCAAGCACGGAGGACGAGAATCGCTTTTGCCCTGCGTAGCGTTCCGGGCAGCGGGTAGAACCAGGCAGAGAATTCCCGGCTAGCAGCTTCCCTGTGGCGGGGAAGTGCAAACGTACACGTTTTCGGTCGAAAACGCGTTTTCCGGCGAAAACGCACACCACGGCTCTTTCTGAGAAAAAGCAAGCACGGAGGACGAGAATCGCTTTTGCCCTGCGTAGCGTTCCGGGCAGCGGGTAGAACCAGGCAGAGAATTCCCGGCTAGCAGCTTCCCTGTGGCCGGGAAGTGCAAACGTACACGTTTCCGGCCGAAAACGCGTTTACCGGCGAAAACGCACACCACGGCTCTTTCTGAGAAAAAGCAAGCACGGAGGAAGA
Source organism: Athene noctua (assembly GCF_965140245.1). Taxonomy (NCBI): domain Eukaryota; kingdom Metazoa; phylum Chordata; class Aves; order Strigiformes; family Strigidae; genus Athene; species Athene noctua. Next base: position 48,076 of record NW_027437979.1, on the reverse strand, counting down.
GAATCGCTTTTGCCCTGCGTAGCGTTCCGGGCGGCGGGTAGAACCAGGCAGAGAATTCCCGGCTAGCAGCTTCCCTGTGGCCGGGAAGTGCAAACGTACACGTTTTCGGCCGAAAACGCGTTTTCCGGCGAAAACGCACACCACGGCTCTTTCTGAGAAAAAGCAAGCACGGAGGACGAGAATCGCTTTTGCCCTGCGTAGTGTTCCGGGCAGCGGGTAGAACCAGGCAGAGAATTCCCGGCTAGCAGCTTCCCTGTGGCGGGGAAGTGCAAACGTACACGTTTTCGGCCGAAAACGCGTTTTCCGGCGAAAACGCACACCACGGCTCTTTCTGAGAAAAAGCAAGCACGGATGACGAGAATCGCTTTTGCCCTGCGTAGCGTTCTCAGCAGCGGGTAGAACCAGGCAGAGAATTCCCGGCTAGCAGCTTCCCTGTGGCCGGGAAGTGCAAACGTACACGTTTTCGGCCGTAAACGCGTTTTCCCTCGAAAACGCACACCACGGCTCTTTCTGAGAAAAAGAAAGCACGGAGGACGAGAATCGCTTTTGCTCTGCGTAGCGTTCCGGGCAGCGGGTAGAACCAGGCAGAGAATTCCCGGCTAGCAGCTTCCCTGTGGCGGGGAAGTGCAAACGTACACGTTTTCTGGCGAAAACGCGTTTTCCCGCGAAAACGCACACCACGGCTCTTTCTTAGAAAAAGTAAGCACGGAGGACTAGAATCGCTTTTGCCCTGCGTAGTGTTCCGGGCAGCGGGTAGAACCAGGCAGAGAATTCCCGGCTAGCAGCTTCCCTGTGGCGGGGAAGTGCAAACGTACACGTTTTCGGCCGAAAACGCGTTTTCTAGCGAAAACGCACACCACGGCTCTTTCTGAGAAAAAGCAAGCACGGAGGACGAGAATCGCTTTTGCCCTGCGTAGCGTTCCGGGCAGCGGGTAGAACCAGGCAGAGAATTCCCGGCTAGCAGCTTCCCTGTGGCCGGGAAGTGCAAACGTACATGTTTTCGGCCGTAAACGCGTTTTCCCTCGAAAACGCACACCACGGCTCTTTCTGAGAAAAAGAAAGCACGGAGGACGAGAATCGCTTTTGCCCTGCGTAGCGTTCTGAGCAGCGGGTAGAAATAGGCAGCGAATTGCCAGCTAGCAGCTTCCCTGTGGCCGGGAAGTGCAAACGTACACGTTTTCGGCCGAAAACGCGTTTTCCGGCGAAAAAGCACACCATGGCTCTTTCTGAGAAAAAGCAAGCACGGAGGACGAGAATCGCTTTTGCCCTGCGTAGCGTTCCGGGCAGCGGGTAGAACCAGGCAGAGAATTCCCGGCTAGCAGCTTCCCTGTGGCGGGGAAGTGCAAACGTACACGTTTTCGGCCGAAAACGCGTTTTCCGGCGAAAACGCACACCACGGCTCTTTCTGAGAAAAAGAAAGCACGGAGGACGAGAATCGCTTTTGCCCTGCGTAGCGTTCTGAGCAGCGGGTAGAAATAGGCAGCGAATTGCCATCTAGCAGCTTCCCAGTGGCGGGGAAGTGCAAACGTACACGTTTTCGGCCGAAAACGCGTTTTCCGGCGAAAAAGCACACCATGGCTCTTTCTGAGAAAAAGCAAGCACGGAGGACGAGAATCGCTTTTGCCCTGCGTAGCGTTCCGGGCAGCGGGTAGAACCAGGCAGAGAATTCCCGGCTAGCAGCTTCCCTGTGGCGGGGAAGTGCAAACGTACACGTTTTCGGCCGAAAACGCGTTTTCCGGCGAAAACGCACACCACGGCTCTTTCTGAGAAAAAGCAAGCACGGAGGACGAGAATCGCTTTTGCCCTGCGTAGCGTTCCGGGCAGCGGGTAGAACCAGGCAGAGAAGTCCCGGCTAGCAGCTTCCCTGTGGCCGGGAAGTGCAAACGTACACGTTTTCGCCGAAAATGCGTTTTCCGGCGAAAAAGCACACCATGGCTCTTTCTGAGAAAAAGCAAGCACGGAGGACGAGAATCGCTTTTGCCCTGCGTAGCGTTCCGGGCAGCGGGTAGAACCAGGCAGAGAATTCCCGGCTAGCAGCTTCCCTGTGGCGGGGAAGTGCAAACGTACACGTTTTCGGCCGAAAACGCGTTTTCCGGCGAAAACGCACACCACGGCTCTTTCTGAGAAAAAGAAAGCACGGAGGACGAGAATCGCTTTTGCCCTGCGTAGCGTTCTGAGCAGCGGGTAGAAATAGGCAGCGAATTGCCAGCTAGCAGCTTCCCAGTGGCCGGGAAGTGCAAACGTACACGTTTTCGGCCGAAAACGCGTTTTCCGGCGAAAAAGCACACCATGGCTCTTTCTGAGAAAAAGCAAGCACGGAGGACGAGAATCGCTTTTGCCCTGCGTAGCGTTCCGGGCAGCGGGTAGAACCAGGCAGAGAATTCCCGGCTAGCAGCTTCCCTGTGGCCGGGAAGTGCAAACGTACACGTTTTCGGCCGAAAACACGTTTTCCGGCGAAAACGCACACCACGGCTCTTTCTGAGAAAAAGCAAGCACGGAGGACGAGAATCGCTTTTGCCCTGCGTAGCGTTCCGGGCAGCGGGTAGAACGAGGCAGAGAATTCCCGGCTAGCAGCTTCCCTGTGGCCGGGAAGTGCAAACGTACACGTTTTCAGCCGAAAACGCGTTTTCCCGCGAAAACGCACACCACGGCTCTTTCTGGGAAAAAGCAAGCACGGAGGACGAGAATCGCTTTTGCCCTGCGTAGCGTTCCGGGCAGCGGGTAGAACCAGGCAGAGAATTCCCGGCTAGCAGCTTCCCTGTGGCCGGGAAGTGCAAACGTACACGTTTTCGGCCGAAAACGCGTTTTCCGGCGAAAACGCACACCACGGCTCTTTCTGAGAAAAAGCAAGCACGGAGGACGAGAATCGCTTTTGCCCTGCGTAGCGTTCCGGGCAGCGGGTAGAACCAGGCAGAGAATTCCCGTCTAGCAGCTTCCCTGTGGCCGGGAAGTGCAAACGTACACGTTTTCGGCCGAAAACGCGTTTTCCGGCGGAAACGCACACCACGGCTCTTTCTGAGAAAAAGCAAGCACGGAGGACGAGAATCGCTTTTGCCCTGCGTAGCGTTCCGGGCAGCGGGTAGAACCAGGCAGAGAAGTCCCGGCTAGCAGCTTCCCTGTGGCCGGGAAGTGCAAACGTACACGTTTTCGCCGAAAATGCGTTTTCCGGCGAAAACGCACACAACGGCTCTTTCTGAGAAAAAGCAAGCACGGAGGACGAGAATCGCTTTTGCTCTGCGTAGCGTTCCGGGCAGCGGGTAGAACCAGGCAGAGAATTCCCGGCTAGCAGCTTCCCTGTGGCGGGGAAGTGCAAACGTACACGTTTTCGGCCGAAAACGCGTTTTCCGGCGAAAACGCACACCACGGCTCTTTCTGAGATAAAGCAAGCACGGAGGACGAGAATCGCTTTTGCCCTGCGTAGCGTTCCGGGCAGCGGGTAGAACCAGGCAGAGAATTCCCGGCTAGCAGCTGCCCTGTGGCCGGGAAGTGCAAACGTACACGTTTTCGGCCGAAAACGCTTTTTCCCGCGAAAACGCACACCACGGCTCTTTCTGAGAAAAAGCAAGCACGGAGGACGAGAATCGCTTTTGCCCTGCGTAGTGTTCCGGGCAGCGGGTAGAACCAGGCAGAGAATTCCCGTCTAGCAGCTTCCCTGTGGCCGGGAAGTGCAAACGTACACGTTTTCGCCGAAAACGCGTTTTCCGGCGAAAACGCACACCACGGCTCTTTCTGAGAAAAAGCAAGCACGGAGGACGAGAATCGCTTTTGCCCTGCGTAGCGTTCCGGGCAGCGGGTAGAACCATGCAGAGAATTCCCGTCTAGCAGCTTCCCTGTGGCCGGGAAGTGCAAACGTACACGTTTTCGGCCGAAAACGCGTTTTCCGGCGAAAACGCACACCACGGCTCTTTCTGAGAAAAAGCAAGCACGGAGGACGAGAATCGCTTTTGCCCTGCGTAGCGTTCGGGGCAGCGGGTAGAACCAGGCAGAGAATTCCCGGCTAGCAGCTTCCCTGTGGCCGGGAAGTGCAAACGTACACGTTTTCGGCCGAAAACGCGTTTTCCGGCGAAAACGCACACCACGGCTCTTTCTGAGAAAAAGCAAGCACGGAGGACGAGAATCGCTTTTGCCCTGCGTAGTGTTCCGGGCAGCGGGTAGAACCAGGCAGAGAATTCCCGGCTAGCAGCTGCCCTGTGGCCGGGAAGTGCAAACGTACACGTTTTCGGCCGAAAACGCATTTTCCCGCGAAAACGCACACCACGGCTCTTTCTGAGAAAAAGCAAGCACGGAGGACGAAAATCGCTTTTGCCCTGCGTAGCGTTCCGGGTAGCGGGTAGAACCAGGCAGAGAATTCCCGGCTAGCAGCTTCCCTGTGGCCGGGAAGTGCAAACGTACACGTTTTCGGCCGAAAACGCGTTTTCCGGCGAAAACGCACACCACGGCTCTTTCTGAGAAAAAGCAAGCACGGAGGACGAGAATCGCTTTTGCCCTGCGTAGCGTTCCGGGCAGCGGGTAGAACCAGGCAGAGAATTCCCGGCTAGCAGCTTCCCTGTGGCCGGGAAGTGCAAACGTACACGTTTTCGGCCGAAAACGCGTTTTCCGGCGAAAACGCACACCACGGCTCTTTCTGAGAAAAAGCAAGCACGGAGGACGAGAATCGCTTTTGCCCTGCGTAGCGTTCTCAGCAGCGGGTAGAACCAGGCAGAGAATTCCCGGCTAGCAGCTTCCCTGTGGCGGGGAAGTGCAAACGTACACGTTTTCGGCCGAAAAAGCGTTTTCCGGCGAAAAAGCACACCATGGCTCTTTCTGAGAAAAAGCAAGCACGGAGGACGAGAATCGCTTTTGCCCTGCGTAGCGTTCCGGGCAGCGGGTAGAACCAGGCAGAGAATTCCCGGCTAGCAGCTTCCCTGTGGCCGGGAAGTGCAAACGTACACGTTTTCGGCCGAAAACGCGTTTTCCAGCGAAAACGCACACCACGGCTCTTTCTGAGAAAAAGCAAGCACGGAGGACGAGAATCGCTTTTGCCCTGCGTAGCGTTCCGGGCAGCGGGTAGAACCAGGCAGAGAATTCCCGTCTAGCAGCTTCCCTGTGGCGGGGAAGTGCAAACGTACATGTTTTCGGTCGAAAACGCGTTTTCCGGCGAAAACGCACACCACGGCTCTTTCTGAGAAAAAGCAAGCACGGAGGACGAGAATCGCTTTTGCCCTGCGTAGCGTTCCGGGCAGCGGGTAGAACCAGGCAGAGAATTCCCGGCTAGCAGCTTCCCTGTGGCCGGGAAGTGCAAACGTACACGTTTTCGGCCGAAAACGCGTTTTCCGGCGAAAACGCACACCACGGCTCTTTCTGAGAAAAAGCAAGCACGGAGGACGAGAATCGCTTTTGCCCTGCGTAGCGTTCCGGGCAGCGGGTAGAACCATGCAGAGAATTCCGGTCTAGCAGCTTCCCTGTCGCCGGGAAGTGCAAACGTACACGTTTTCTGCCGAAAACGCGTTTTCCGGCGAAAACGCACACCACGGCTCTTTCTGAGAAAAAGCAAGCACGGAGGACGAGAATCGCTTTTGCCCTGCGTAGTGTTCCGGGCAGCGGGTAGAACCAGGCAGAGAATTCCCGGCTAGCAGCTTCCCTGTGGCCGGGAAGTGCAAACGTACACGTTTTCGGCCGAAAACGCGCTTTCCGGCGAAAACGCACACCACGGCTCTTTCTGAGAAAAAGCAAGCACGGAGGACGAGAATCGCTTTTGCCCTGCGTAGAGTTCTCAGCAGCGGGTAGAACCAGGCAGAGAATTCCCGGCTAGCAGCTTCCCTGTGGCGGGGAAGTGCAAACGTACACGTTTTCGGCCGAAAAAGCGTTTTCCGGCGAAAAAGCACACCATGGCTCTTTCTGAGAAAAAGCAAGCACGGAGGACGAGAATCGCTTTTGCCCTGCGTAGCGTTCCGGGCAGCGGGTAGAACCAGGCAGAGAATTCCCGGCTAGCAGCTTCCCTGTGGCCGGGAAGTGCAAACGTACACGTTTTCGGCCGAAAACGCGTTTTCCAGCGAAAACGCACACCACGGCTCTTTCTGAGAAAAAGCAAGCACGGAGGACGAGAATCGCTTTTGCCCTGCGTAGCGTTCCGGGCAGCGGGTAGAACCAGGCAGAGAATTCCCGTCTAGCAGCTTCCCTGTGGCGGGGAAGTGCAAACGTACATGTTTTCGGTCGAAAACGCGTTTTCCGGCGAAAACGCACACCACGGCTCTTTCTGAGAAAAAGCAAGCACGGAGGACGAGAATCGCTTTTGCCCTGCGTAGCGTTCCGGGCAGCGGGTAGAACCAGGCAGAGAATTCCCGGCTAGCAGCTTCCCTGTGGCCGGGAAGTGCAAACGTACACGTTTTCGGCCGAAAACGCGTTTTCCGGCGAAAACGCACACCACGGCTCTTTCTGAGAAAAAGCAAGCACGGAGGACGAGAATCGCTTTTGCCCTGCGTAGCGTTCCGGGCAGCGGGTAGAACCATGCAGAGAATTCCGGTCTAGCAGCTTCCCTGTCGCCGGGAAGTGCAAACGTACACGTTTTCTGCCGAAAACGCGTTTTCCGGCGAAAACGCACACCACGGCTCTTTCTGAGAAAAAGCAAGCACGGAGGACGAGAATCGCTTTTGCCCTGCGTAGTGTTCCGGGCAGCGGGTAGAACCAGGCAGAGAATTCCCGGCTAGCAGCTTCCCTGTGGCCGGGAAGTGCAAACGTACACGTTTTCGGCCGAAAACGCGCTTTCCGGCGAAAACGCACACCACGGCTCTTTCTGAGAAAAAGCAAGCACGGAGGACGAGAATCGCTTTTGCCCTGCGTAGAGTTCTCAGCAGCGGGTAGAACCAGGCAGAGAATTCCCGGCTAGCAGCTTCCCTGTGGCGGGGAAGTGCAAACGTACACGTTTTCGGCCGAAAAAGCGTTTTCCGGCGAAAACGCACACCACGGCTCTTTCTGAGAAAAAGCAAGCACGGAGGACGAGAATCGCTTTTGCCCTGCGTAGCGTTCCGGGCAGCGGGTAGAACCAGGCAGAGAATTCCCGGCTAGCAGCTTCCCTGTGGCCGGGAAGTGCAAACGTACACGTTTTCGGCCGTAAACGCGTTTTCCCTCGAAAACGCACACCACGGCTCTTTCTGAGAAAAAGCAAGCACGGAGGACGAGAATCGCTTTTGCCCTGCGTAGTGTTCCGGGCAGCGGGTAGAACCAGGCAGAGAATTCCCGGCTAGCAGCTGCCCTGTGGCCGGGAAGTGCAAACGTACACGTTTTCGGCCGAAAACGCATTTTCCCGCGAAAACGCACACCACGGCTCTTTCTGAGAAAAAGCAAGCACGGAGGACGAAAATCGCTTTTGCCCTGCGTAGCGTTCCGGGTAGCGGGTAGAACCAGGCAGAGAATTCCCGGCTAGCAGCTTCCCTGTGGCCGGGAAGTGCAAACGTACACGTTTTCGGCCGAAAACGCGTTTTCCGGCGAAAACGCACACCACGGCTCTTTCTGAGAAAAAGCAAGCACGGAGGACGAGAATCGCTTTTGCCCTGCGTAGCGTTCCGGGCAGCGGGTAGAACCAGGCAGAGAATTCCCGGCTAGCAGCTTCCCTGTGGCCGGGAAGTGCAAACGTACACGTTTTCGGCCGAAAACGCGTTTTCCGGCGAAAACGCACACCACGGCTCTTTCTGAGAAAAAGCAAGCACGGAGGACGAGAATCGCTTTTGCCCTGCGTAGCGTTCTCAGCAGCGGGTAGAACCAGGCAGAGAATTCCCGGCTAGCAGCTTCCCTGTGGCGGGGAAGTGCAAACGTACACGTTTTCGGCCGAAAAAGCGTTTTCCGGCGAAAAAGCACACCATGGCTCTTTCTGAGAAAAAGCAAGCACGGAGGACGAGAATCGCTTTTGCCCTGCGTAGCGTTCCGGGCAGCGGGTAGAACCAGGCAGAGAATTCCCGGCTAGCAGCTTCCCTGTGGCCGGGAAGTGCAAACGTACACGTTTTCGGCCGAAAACGCGTTTTCCAGCGAAAACGCACACCACGGCTCTTTCTGAGAAAAAGCAAGCACGGAGGACGAGAATCGCTTTTGCCCTGCGTAGCGTTCCGGGCAGCGGGTAGAACCAGGCAGAGAATTCCCGTCTAGCAGCTTCCCTGTGGCGGGGAAGTGCAAACGTACATGTTTTCGGTCGAAAACGCGTTTTCCGGCGAAAACGCACACCACGGCTCTTTCTGAGAAAAAGCAAGCACGGAGGACGAGAATCGCTTTTGCCCTGCGTAGCGTTCCGGGCAGCGGGTAGAACCAGGCAGAGAATTCCCGGCTAGCAGCTTCCCTGTGGCCGGGAAGTGCAAACGTACACGTTTTCGGCCGAAAACGCGTTTTCCGGCGAAAACGCACACCACGGCTCTTTCTGAGAAAAAGCAAGCACGGAGGACGAGAATCGCTTTTGCCCTGCGTAGAGTTCTCAGCAGCGGGTAGAACCAGGCAGAGAATTCCCGGCTAGCAGCTTCCCTGTGGCGGGGAAGTGCAAACGTACACGTTTTCGGCCGAAAAAGCGTTTTCCGGCGAAAACGCACACCATGGCTCTTTCTGAGAAAAAGCAAGCACGGAGGACGAAAATCGCTTTTGCCCTGCGTAGCGTTCCGGGCAGCGGGTAGAACCAGGCAGAGAATTCCCGGCTAGCAGCTTCCCTGTGGCGGGGAAGTGCAAACGTACACGTTTTCTGGCGAAAACGCGTTTTCCCGCGAAAACGCACACCACGGCTCTTTCTTAGAAAAAGTAAGCACGGAGGACTAGAATCGCTTTTGCCCTGCGTAGTGTTCCGGGCAGCGGGTAGAACCAGGCAGAGAATTCCCGGCTAGCAGCTTCCCTGTGGCCGGGAAGTGCAAACGTACACGTTTTCGGCCGAAAACGCGTTTTCCGGCGAAAACGCACACCACGGCTCTTTCTGAGGAAAAGCAAGCATGGAGGACGAGAATCGCTTTTGCCCTGCGTAGCGTTCCGGGCAGCGGGTAGAACCAGGCAGAGAATTCCCGGCTAGCAGCTTCCCTGTGGCCGGGAAGTGCAAACGTACATGTTTTCGGTCGAAAACGCGTTTTCCGGCGAAAACGCACACCACGGCTCTTTCTGAGAAAAAGCAAGCACGGAGGACGAGAATCGCTTTTGCCCTGCGTAGCGTTCCGGGCAGCGGGTAGAACCAGGCAGAGAATTCCCGGCTAGCAGCTTCCCTGTGGCCGGGAAGTGCAAACGTACACGTTTTCGGCCGAAAACGCGTTTTCCGGCGAAAACGCACACCACGGCTCTTTCTGAGAAAAAGCAAGCACGGAGGACGAGAATCGCTTTTGCCCTGCGTAGCGTTCCGGGCAGCGGGTAGAACCATGCAGAGAATTCCGGTCTAGCAGCTTCCCTGTCGCCGGGAAGTGCAAACGTACACGTTTTCTGCCGAAAACGCGTTTTCCGGCGAAAACGCACACCACGGCTCTTTCTGAGAAAAAGCAAGCACGGAGGACGAGAATCGCTTTTGCCCTGCGTAGTGTTCCGGGCAGCGGGTAGAACCAGGCAGAGAATTCCCGGCTAGCAGCTTCCCTGTGGCCGGGAAGTGCAAACGTACACGTTTTCGGCCGAAAACGCGCTTTCCGGCGAAAACGCACACCACGGCTCTTTCTGAGAAAAAGCAAGCACGGAGGACGAGAATCGCTTTTGCCCTGCGTAGAGTTCTCAGCAGCGGGTAGAACCAGGCAGAGAATTCCCGGCTAGCAGCTTCCCTGTGGCGGGGAAGTGCAAACGTACACGTTTTCGGCCGAAAAAGCGTTTTCCGGCGAAAACGCACACCATGGCTCTTTCTGAGAAAAAGCAAGCACGGAGGACGAAAATCGCTTTTGCCCTGCGTAGCGTTCCGGGCAGCGGGTAGAACCAGGCAGAGAATTCCCGGCTAGCAGCTTCCCTGTGGCGGGGAAGTGCAAACGTACACGTTTTCTGGCGAAAACGCGTTTTCCCGCGAAAACGCACACCACGGCTCTTTCTTAGAAAAAGTAAGCACGGAGGACTAGAATCGCTTTTGCCCTGCGTAGTGTTCCGGGCAGCGGGTAGAACCAGGCAGAGAATTCCCGGCTAGCAGCTTCCCTGTGGCCGGGAAGTGCAAACGTACACGTTTTCGGCCGAAAACGCGTTTTCCGGCGAAAACGCACACCACGGCTCTTTCTGAGGAAAAGCAAGCATGGAGGACGAGAATCGCTTTTGCCCTGCGTAGCGTTCCGGGCAGCGGGTAGAACCAGGCAGAGAATTCCCGGCTAGCAGCTTCCCTGTGGCCGGGAAGTGCAAACGTACACGTTTTCGGCCGAAAACGCGTTTTCCGGCGAAAACGCACACCACGGCTCTTTCTGAGAAAAAGCAAGCACGGAGGACGAGAATCGCTTTTGCCCTGCGTAGCGTTCCGGGCAGCGGGTAGAACCAGGCAGAGAATTCCCGGCTAGCAGCTTCCCTGTGGCCGGGAAGTGCAAACGTACACGTTTCCGGCAGAAAACGCGTTTTCCGGAGAAAAAGCACACCATGGCTCTTTCTGAGAAAAAGCAAGCACGGAGGACGAGAATCGCTTTTGCCCTGCGTAGCGTTCCGGGCAGCGGGTAGAACCAGGCAGAGAATTCCCGGCTAGCAGCTTCCCTGTGGCGGGGAAGTGCAAACGTACACGTTTTCTGGCGAAAACGCGTTTTCCGGCGAAAACGCACACCACGGCTCTTTCTGAGAAAAAGCAAGCACAGAGGACGAGAATCGCTTTTGCCCTGCGTAGCGTTCTGAGCAGCGGGTAGAAATAGGCAGCGAATTGCCGGCTAGCAGCTTCCCTGTGGCGGGGAAGTGCAAACGTACACGTTTTCGGCCGAAAACGCGTTTTCTACCGAAAACGCACACCACGGCTCTTTCTGAGAAAAAGCAAGCACGGAGGACGAGAATCGCTTTTGCCCTGCGTAGCGTTCCGGGCAGCGGGTAGAACCAGGCAGAGAATTCCCGGCTAGCAGCTTCCCTGTGGCCGGGAAGTGCAAACGTACACGTTTTCGGCCGTAAACGCGTTTTCCCTCGAAAACGCACACCACGGCTCTTTCTGAGAAAAAGCAAGCACGGAGGACGAGAATCGCTTTTGCCCTGCGTAGTGTTCCGGGCAGCGGGTAGAACCAGGCAGAGAATTCCCGGCTAGCAGCTGCCCTGTGGCCGGGAAGTGCAAACGTACACGTTTTCGGCCGAAAACGCATTTTCCCGCGAAAACGCACACCACGGCTCTTTCTGAGAAAAAGCAAGCACGGAGGACGAAAATCGCTTTTGCCCTGCGTAGCGTTCCGGGTAGCGGGTAGAACCAGGCAGAGAATTCCCGGCTAGCAGCTTCCCTGTGGCCGGGAAGTGCAAACGTACACGTTTTCGGCCGAAAACGCGTTTTCCGGCGAAAACGCACACCACGGCTCTTTCTGAGAAAAAGCAAGCACGGAGGACGAGAATCGCTTTTGCCCTGCGTAGCGTTCCGGGCAGCGGGTAGAACCAGGCAGAGAATTCCCGGCTAGCAGCTTCCCTGTGGCCGGGAAGTGCAAACGTACACGTTTTCGGCCGAAAACGCGTTTTCCGGCGAAAACGCACACCACGGCTCTTTCTGAGAAAAAGCAAGCACGGAGGACGAGAATCGCTTTTGCCCTGCGTAGCGTTCTCAGCAGCGGGTAGAACCAGGCAGAGAATTCCCGGCTAGCAGCTTCCCTGTGGCGGGGAAGTGCAAACGTACACGTTTTCGGCCGAAAAAGCGTTTTCCGGCGAAAAAGCACACCATGGCTCTTTCTGAGAAAAAGCAAGCACGGAGGACGAGAATCGCTTTTGCCCTGCGTAGCGTTCCGGGCAGCGGGTAGAACCAGGCAGAGAATTCCCGGCTAGCAGCTTCCCTGTGGCCGGGAAGTGCAAACGTACACGTTTTCGGCCGAAAACGCGTTTTCCAGCGAAAACGCACACCACGGCTCTTTCTGAGAAAAAGCAAGCACGGAGGACGAGAATCGCTTTTGCCCTGCGTAGCGTTCCGGGCAGCGGGTAGAACCAGGCAGAGAATTCCCGTCTAGCAGCTTCCCTGTGGCGGGGAAGTGCAAACGTACATGTTTTCGGTCGAAAACGCGTTTTCCGGCGAAAACGCACACCACGGCTCTTTCTGAGAAAAAGCAAGCACGGAGGACGAGAATCGCTTTTGCCCTGCGTAGCGTTCCGGGCAGCGGGTAGAACCAGGCAGAGAATTCCCGGCTAGCAGCTTCCCTGTGGCCGGGAAGTGCAAACGTACACGTTTTCGGCCGAAAACGCGTTTTCCGGCGAAAACGCACACCACGGCTCTTTCTGAGAAAAAGCAAGCACGGAGGACGAGAATCGCTTTTGCCCTGCGTAGAGTTCTCAGCAGCGGGTAGAACCAGGCAGAGAATTCCCGGCTAGCAGCTTCCCTGTGGCGGGGAAGTGCAAACGTACACGTTTTCGGCCGAAAAAGCGTTTTCCGGCGAAAACGCACACCATGGCTCTTTCTGAGAAAAAGCAAGCACGGAGGACGAAAATCGCTTTTGCCCTGCGTAGCGTTCCGGGCAGCGGGTAGAACCAGGCAGAGAATTCCCGGCTAGCAGCTTCCCTGTGGCGGGGAAGTGCAAACGTACACGTTTTCTGGCGAAAACGCGTTTTCCCGCGAAAACGCACACCACGGCTCTTTCTTAGAAAAAGTAAGCACGGAGGACTAGAATCGCTTTTGCCCTGCGTAGTGTTCCGGGCAGCGGGTAGAACCAGGCAGAGAATTCCCGGCTAGCAGCTTCCCTGTGGCCGGGAAGTGCAAACGTACACGTTTTCGGCCGAAAACGCGTTTTCCGGCGAAAACGCACACCACGGCTCTTTCTGAGGAAAAGCAAGCATGGAGGACGAGAATCGCTTTTGCCCTGCGTAGCGTTCCGGGCAGCGGGTAGAACCAGGCAGAGAATTCCCGGCTAGCAGCTTCCCTGTGGCCGGGAAGTGCAAACGTACACGTTTTCGGCCGAAAACGCGTTTTCCGGCGAAAACGCACACCACGGCTCTTTCTGAGAAAAAGCAAGCACGGAGGACGAGAATCGCTTTTGCCCTGCGTAGCGTTCCGGGCAGCGGGTAGAACCAGGCAGAGAATTCCCGGCTAGCAGCTTCCCTGTGGCCGGGAAGTGCAAACGTACACGTTTCCGGCAGAAAACGCGTTTTCCGGAGAAAAAGCACACCATGGCTCTTTCTGAGAAAAAGCAAGCACGGAGGACGAGAATCGCTTTTGCCCTGCGTAGCGTTCCGGGCAGCGGGTAGAACCAGGCAGAGAATTCCCGGCTAGCAGCTTCCCTGTGGCGGGGAAGTGCAAACGTACACGTTTTCTGGCGAAAACGCGTTTTCCGGCGAAAACGCACACCACGGCTCTTTCTGAGAAAAAGCAAGCACAGAGGACGAGAATCGCTTTTGCCCTGCGTAGCGTTCTGAGCAGCGGGTAGAAATAGGCAGCGAATTGCCGGCTAGCAGCTTCCCTGTGGCGGGGAAGTGCAAACGTACACGTTTTCGGCCGAAAACGCGTTTTCTACCGAAAACGCACACCACGGCTCTTTCTGAGAAAAAGCAAGCACGGAGGACGAGAATCGCTTTTGCCCTGCGTAGCGTTCCGGGCAGCGGGTAGAACCAGGCAGAGAATTCCCGGCTAGCAGCTTCCCTGTGGCCGGGAAGTGCAAACGTACACGTTTTCGGCCGTAAACGCGTTTTCCCTCGAAAACGCACACCACGGCTCTTTCTGAGAAAAATAAAGCACGGAGGACGAGAATCGCTTTTGCCCTGCGTAGCGTTCTGAGCAGCGGGTAGAAATAGGCAGCGAATTGCCAGCTAGCAGCTTCCCTGTGGCCGGGAAGTGCAAACGTACACGTTTTCGGCCGAAAACGCGTTTTCCGGCGAAAAAGCACACCATGGCTCTTTCTGAGAAAAAGCAAGCACGGAGGACGAGAATCGCTTCTGCCCTGCGTAGCGTTCCTGGCAGCGGGTAGAACCAGGCAGAGAATTCCCGGCTAGCAGCTTCCCTGTGGCCGGGAAGTGCAAACGTACACGTTTTCGGCCGAAAACGCGTTTTCCGGCGAAAACGCACACCACGGCTCTTTCTGAGAAAAAGCAAGCACGGAGGACGAGAATCGCTTTTGCCCTGCGTAGCGTTCTGAGCAGCGGGTAGAAATAGGCAGCGAATTGCCAGCTAGCAGCTTCCCAGTGGCGGGGAAGTGCAAACGTACACGTTTTCGGCCGAAAACGCGTTTTCCGGCGAAAAAGCACACCATGGCTCTTTCTGAGAAAAAGCAAGCACGGAGGACGAGAATCGCTTTTGCCCTGCGTAGCGTTCCGGGCAGCGGGTAGAACCAGGCAGAGAATTCCCGGCTAGCAGCTTCCCTGTGGCGGGGAAGTGCAAACGTACACGTTTTCGGCCGAAAACGCGTTTTCCGGCGAAAACGCACACCACGGCTCTTTCTGAGAAAAAGCAAGCACGGAGGACGAGAATCGCTTTTGCCCTGCGTAGCGTTCCGGGCAGCGGGTAGAACCAGGCAGAGAAGTCCCGGCTAGCAGCTTCCCTGTGGCCGGGAAGTGCAAACGTACACGTTTTCGCCGAAAATGCGTTTTCCGGCGAAAACGCACACAACGGCTCTTTCTGAGAAAAAGCAAGCACGGAGGACGAGAATCGCTTTTGCCCTGCGTAGCGTTCCGGGCAGCGGGTAGAACCAGGCAGAGAATTCCCGGCTAGCAGCTTCCCTGTGGCCGGGAAGTGCAAACGTACACGTTTTCGGCCGTAAACGCGTTTTCCCTCGAAAACGCACACCACGGCTCTTTCTGAGAAAAAGAAAGCACAGAGGACGAGAATCGCTTTTGCCCTGCGTAGCGTTCTGAGCAGCGGGTAGAAATAGGCAGCGAATTGCCAGCTAGCAGCTTCCCTGTGGCCGGGAAGTGCAAACGTACACGTTTTCGGCCGAAAACGCGTTTTCCGGCGAAAAAGCACACCATGGCTCTTTCTGAGAAAAAGCAAGCACGGAGGACGAGAATCGCTTTTGCCCTGCGTAGCGTTCCGGGCAGCGGGTAGAACCAGGCAGAGAATTTCCGGCTAGCAGCTTCCCTGTGGCGGGGAAGTGCAAACGTACACATTTTCGGCCGAAAACGCGTTTTCCGGCGAAAACGCACACCACGGCTCTTTCTGAGAAAAAGAAAGCACGGAGGACGAGAATCGCTTTTGCCCTGCGTAGCGTTCTGAGCAGCGGGTAGAAATAGGCAGCGAATTGCCAGCTAGCAGCTTCCCAGTGGCCGGGAAGTGCAAACGTACACGTTTTCGGCCGAAAACGCGTTTTCCGGCGAAAAAGCACACCATGGCTCTTTCTGAGAAAAAGCGAGCACGGAGGACGAGAATCGCTTTTGCCCTGCGTAGCGTTCCGGGCAGCGGGTAGAACCAGGCAGAGAATTCCCGGCTAGCAGCTTCCCTGTGGCCGGGAAGTGCAAACGTACACGTTTTCGGCCGGAAACGCGTTTTCCCGCGAAAACGCACACCACGGCTCTTTCTGGGAAAAAGCAAGCACGGAGGACGAGAATCGCTTTTGCCCTGCGTAGCGTTCCGGGCAGCGGGTAGAACCAGGCAGAGAATTCCCGTCTAGCAGCTTCCCTGTGGCGGGGAAGTGCAAACGTACACGTTTTCGGCCGAAAACGCGTTTTCCGGCGAAAACGCACACCACGGCTCTTTCTGAGAAAAAGCAAGCACGGAGGACGAGAATCGCTTTTGCCCTGCGTAGCGTTCCGGGCAGCGGGTAGAACCAGGCAGAGAATTCCCGACTAGCAGCTTCCCTGTGGCCGGGAAGTGCAAACGTACACGTTTTCGGCCGAAAACGCGTTTTCCGGCGAAAACGCACACCACGGCTCTTTCTGAGAAAAAGCAAGCACGGAGGACGAGAATCGCTTTTGCCCTGCGTAGCGTTCCGGGCAGCGGGTAGAACCAGGCAGAGAATTCCCGGCTAGCAGCTTCCCTGTGGCCGGGAAGTGCAAACGTACACGTTTCCGGCCGAAAACGCGTTTTCCGGAGAAAAAGCACACCATGGCTCTTTCTGAGAAAAAGCAAGCACGGAGGACGAGAATCGCTTTTGCCCTGCGTAGCGTTCCGGGCAGCGGGTAGAACCAGGCAGAGAATTCCCGGCTAGCAGCTTCCCTGAGGCGGGGAAGTGCAAACGTACACGTTTTCTGGCTAAAACGCGTTTTCCGGCGAAAACGCACACCACGGCTCTTTCTGAGAAAAAGCAAGCACAGAGGACGAGAATCGCTTTTGCCCTGCGTAGCGTTCTGAGCAGCGGGTAGAAATAGGCAGCGAATTGCCGGCTAGCAGCTTCCCTGTGGCCGGGAAGTGCAAACGTACACGTTTTCGGCCGAAAACGCGTTTTCCGGCGAAAAAGCACACCATGGCTCTTTCTGAGAAAAAGCAAGCACGGAGGACGAAAATCGCTTTTGCCCTGCGTAGCGTTCCGGGCAGCGGGTAGAACCAGGCAGAGAATTCCCGGCTAGCAGCTTCCCTGTGGCGGGGAAGTGCAAACGTACACGTTTTCGGCCGAAAACGCGTTTTCCGGCGAAAACGCACACCACGGCTCTTTCTGAGAAAAAGCAAGCACGGAGGACGAGAATCGCTTTTGCCCTGCGTAGCGTTCCGGGCAGCGGGTAGAACCAGGCAGAGAATTCCCGGCTAGCAGCTTCCCTGTGGCGGGGAAGTGCAAACGTACACGTTTTCGGCCGAAAACGCGTTTTCTAGCGAAAACGCACACAACGGCTCTTTCTGAGAAAAAGCAAGCACGGAGGACGAGAATCGCTTTTGCCCTGCGTAGCGTTCCGGGCAGCGGGTAGAACCAGGCAGAGAATTCCCGGCTAGCAGCTTCCCTGTGGCCGGGAAGTGCAAACGTACACGTTTTCGGCCGTAAAGCGTTTTCCCTCGAAAACGCACACCACGGCTCTTTCTGAGAAAAATAAAGCACGGAGGACGAGAATCGCTTTTGCCCTGCGTAGCGTTCCGGGCAGCGGGTAGAACCAGGCAGAGAATTCCCGGCTAGCAGCTTCCCTGTGGCGGGGAAGTGCAAACGTACACGTTTTCGGCCGAAAACGCGTTTTCCGGCGAAAACGCACACCACGGCTCTTTCTGAGAAAAAGAAAGCACGGAGGACGAGAATCGCTTTTGCCCTGCGTAGCGTTCAGAGCAGCGGGTAGAAATAGGCAGCGAATTGCCAGCTAGCAGCTTCCCAGTGGCGGGGAAGTGCAAACGTACACGTTTTCGGCCGAAAACGCGTTTTCCGGCGAAAAAGCACACCATGGCTCTTTCTGAGAAAAAGCAAGCACGGAGGACGAGAATCGCTTTTGCCCTGCGTAGCGTTCCGGGCAGCGGGTAGAACCAGGCAGAGAATTCCCGGCTAGCAGCTTCCCTGTGGCGGGGAAGTGCAAACGTACACGTTTTCGGCCGAAAACGCGTTTTCTGGCGAAAACGCACACCACGGCTCTTTCTGAGAAAAAGCAAGCACGGAGGACGAGAATCGCTTTTGCCCTGCGTAGCGTTCCGGGCAGCGGGTAGAACCAGGCAGAGAAGTCCCGGCTAGCAGCTTCCCTGTGGCCGGGAAGTGCAAACGTACACGTTTTCGCCGAAAATGCGTTTTCCGGCGAAAACGCACACAACGGCTCTTTCTGAGAAAAAGCAAGCACGGAGGACGAGAATCGCTTTTGCCCTGGGTAGCGTTCCGGGCAGCGGGTAGAACCAGGCAGAGAATTCCCGGCTAGCAGCTTCCCTGTGGCCGGGAAGTGCAAACGTACACGTTTTCGGCCGTAAACGCGTTTTCCGGCGAAAAAGCACACCATGGCTCTTTCTGAGAAAAAGCAAGCACGGAGGACGAGAATCGCTTTTGCCCTGCGTAGCGTTCCGGGCAGCGGGTAGAACCAGGCAGAGAATTTCCGGCTAGCAGCTTCCCTGTGGCGGGGAAGTGCAAACGTACACGTTTTCGGCCGAAAACGCGTTTTCCGGCGAAAACGCACACCACGGCTCTTTCTGAGAAAAAGAAAGCACGGAGGACGAGAATCGCTTTTGCCCTGCGTAGCGTTCTGAGCAGCGGGTAGAAATAGGCAGCGAATTGCCAGCTAGCAGCTTCCCAGTGGCCGGGAAGTGCAAACGTACACGTTATCGGCCGAAAACGCGTTTTCCGGCGAAAAAGCACACCATGGCTCTTTCTGAGAAAAAGCGAGCACGGAGGACGAGAATCGCTTTTGCCCTGCGTAGCGTTCCGGGCAGCGGGTAGAACCAGGCAGAGAATTCCCGGCTAGCAGCTTCCCTGTGGCCGGGAAGTGCAAACGTACACGTTTTCGGCCGAAAACACGTTTTCCGGCGAAAACGCACACCACGGCTCTTTCTGAGAAAAAGCAAGCACGGAGGACGAGAATCGCTTTTGCCCTGCGTAGCGTTCCGGGCAGCGGGTAGAACCAGGCAGAGAATTCCCGGCTAGCAGCTTCCCTGTGGCCGGGAAGTGCAAACGTACACGTTTTCGGCCGGAAACGCGTTTTCCGGCGAAAACGCACACCACGGCTCTTTCTGAGAAAAAGCAAGCACGGAGGACGAGAATCGCTTTTGCCCTGCGTAGCGTTCCGGGCAGCGGGTAGAACCAGGCAGAGAAGTCCCGGCTAGCAGCTTCCCTGTGGCCGGGAAGTGCAAACGTACACGTTTTCGGCCGTAAACGCGTTTTCCCTCGAAAACGCACACCACGGCTGTTTCTGAGAAAAAGAAAGCACGGAGGACGAGAATCGCTTTTGCCCTGTGTAGCGTTCTGAGCAGCGGGTAGAAATAGGCAGCGAATTGCCAGCTAGCAGCTTCCCAGTGGCCGGGAAGTGCAAACGTACACGTTTTCGGCCGAAAACGCGTTTTCCGGCGAAAACGCACACCACGGCTCTTTCTGAGAAAAAGCAAGCACGGGGGACGAGAATCGCTTTTGCCCTGCGTAGCGTTCCGGGCAGCGGGTAGAACCAGGCAGAGAATTCCCGGCTAGCAGCTTCCCTGTGGCCGGGAAGTGCAAACGTACACGTTTTCGGCCGAAAACGCGTTTTCCCGCGAAAACGCACACCACGGCTCTTTCTGGGAAAAAGCAAGCACGGAGGACGAGAATCGCTTTTGCCCTGCGTAGCGTTCCGGGCAGCGGGTAGAACCAGGCAGAGAATTCCCGGCTAGCAGCTTCCCTGTGGCGGGGAAGTGCAAACGTACACGTTTTCGGCCGAAAACGCGTTTTCCGGCGAAAACGCACACCACGGCTCTTTCTGAGAAAAAGCAAGCACGGAGGATGAGAATCGCTTTTGCCCTGCGTAGCGTTCCGGGCAGCGGGTAGAACCAGGCAGTGAATTCCCGGCTAGCAGCTTCCCTGTGGCGGGGAAGTGCAAACGTACACGTTTTCGGCCGAAAACGCGTTTTCCGGCGAAAACGCACACCACGGCTCTTTCTGAGAAAAAGAAAGCACGGAGGACGAGAATCGCTTTTGCCCTGCGTAGCGTTCCGGGCAGCGGGTAGAACCAGGCAGAGAATTCCCGGCTAGCAGCTTCCCTGTGGCCGGGAAGTGCAAACGTACACGTTTTCGGCCGAAAACGCATTTTCCGGCGAAAACGCACACCACGGCTCTTTCTGAGAAAAAGCAAGCACGGAGGACGAGAATCGCTTTTGCCCTGCGTAGCGTTCCGGGCAGCGGGTAGAACCAGGCAGAGAATTCCCGGCTAGCAGCTTCCCTGTGGCCGGGAAGTGCAAACGTACACGTTTTCGGCCGAAAACACGTTTTCCCGCGAAAACGCACACCACGGCTCTTTCTGGGAAAAAGCAAGCACGGAGGACGAGAATCGCTTTTGCCCTGCGTAGCGTTCCGGGCAGCGGGTAGAACCAGGCAGAGAATTCCCGTCTAGCAGCTTCCCTGTGGCGGGGAAGTGCAAACGTACACGTTTTCGGCCGAAAACGCGTTTTCCGGCGAAAACGCACACCACGGCTCTTTCTGAGAAAAAGCAAGCACGGAGGACGAGAATCGCTTTTGCCCTGCGTAGCGTTCTGAGCAGCGGGTAGAACCAGGCAGAGAATTCCCGTCTAGCAGCTTCCCTGTGGCCGGGAAGTGCAAACGTACACGTTTTCGGCCGAAAACGCGTTTTCCGGAGAAAAAGCACACCACGGCTCTTTCTGAGAAAAAGCAAGCACGGAGGACGAGAATCGCTTTTGCCCTGCGTAGCGTTCCGGGCAGCGGGTAGAACCAGGCAGAGAATTCCCGTCTAGCAGCTTCCCTGTGGCCGGGAAGTGCAAACGTACACGTTTTCGCCGAAAATGCGTTTTCCGGCGAAAACGCACACAACGGCTCTTTCTGAGAAAAAGCAAGCACGGAGGACGAGAATCGCTTTTGCCCTGCGTAGCGTTCCGGGCAGCGGGTAGAACCAGGCAGAGAATTCCCGTCTAGCAGCTTCCCTGTGGCCGGGAAGTGCAAACGTACACGTTTTCGGCCGAAAACGCGTTTTCCGGCGAAAACGCACACCACGGCTCTTTCTGAGAAAAAGCAAGCACGGAGGACGAGAATCGCTTTTGCCCTGCGTAGCGTTCCGGGCAGCGGGTAGAACCAGGCAGAGAATTCCCGGCTAGCAGCTTCCCTGTGGCCGGGAAGTGCAAACGTACACGTTTTCGGCCGAAAACGCGTTTTCCGGCGAAAACGCACACCACGGCTCTTTCTGAGAAAAAGCAAGCACGGAGGACGAGAATCGCTTTTGCCCTGCGTAGCGTTCCTGGCAGCGGGTAGAACCAGGCAGAGAATTCCCGGCTAGCACCTTCCTGTGGCGGGGAAGTGCAAACGTACACGTTTTAGGCCGAAAACGCGTTTTCTAGCGAAAACGCACACCACGGCTCTTTCTGAGGAAAAGCAAGCACGGAGGACGAGAATCGCTTTTGCCCTGCGTAGCGTTCCGGGCAGCGGGTAGAACCAGGCAGAGAATTCCCGGCTAGCAGCTTCCCTGTGGCCGGGAAGTGCAAACGTACACGTTTTCGGCCGAAAACGCGTTTTCTGGCGAAAACGCACACCACGGCTCTTTCTGAGAAAAAGCAAGCACGGAGGACGAGAATCGCTTTTGCCCTGCGTAGTGTTCCGGGCAGCGGGTAGAACCAGGCAGAGAATTCCCGGCTAGCAGCTTCCCTGTGGCCGGGAAGTGCAAACGTACACGTTTTTGCCGAAAACGCGTTTTCCGGCGAAAACGCACACCACGGCTCTTTCTGAGAAAAAGCAAGCACGGAGGACGAGAATCGCTTTTGCCCTGCGTAGCGTTCCGGGCAGCGGGTAGAACCAGGCAGAGAATTCCCGGCTAGCAGCTTCCCTGTGGCCGGGAAGTGCAAACGTACACGTTTTCGGCCGAAAACGCGTTTTCCGGCGAAAACGCACACCACGGCTCTTTCTGAGAAAAAGCAAGCACGGAGGACGAGAATCGCTTTTGCCCTGCGTAGCGTTCCGGGCAGCGGGTAGAACCAGGCAGAGAATTCCCGTCTAGCAGCTTCCCTGTGGCCGGGAAGTGCAAACGTACACGTTTTCGGCCGAAAACGCGTTTTCCGGCGAAAACGCACACCACGGCTCTTTCTGAGAAAAAGCAAGCACGGAGGACGAGAATCGCTTTTGCCCTGCGTAGCGTTCCGGGCAGCGGGTAGAACCAGGCAGAGAATTCCCGGCTAGCAGCTTCCCTGTGGCCGGGAAGTGCAAACGTACACGTTTTCGGCCGAAAACGCGTTTTCCCGCGAAAATGCACACCACGGCTCTTTCTGAGAAAAAGCAAGCACGGAGGACGAGAATCGCTTTTGCCCTGCGTAGTGTTCCGGGCAGCGGGTAGAACCAGGCAGAGAATTCCCGTCTAGCAGCTTCCCTGTGGCGGGGAAGTGCAAACGTAAACGTTTTCGGCCGAAAACGCGTTTTCCCGCGAAAACGCACACCACGGCTCTTTCTGAGAAAAAGCAAGCACGGAGGACGAGAATCGCTTTTGCCCTGCGTAGCGTTCCGGGCAGCGGGTAGAACCAGGCAGAGAATTCCCGGCTAGCAGCTTCCCTGTGGCCGGGAAGTGCAAACGTACACGTTTTCGGCCGAAAACGCGT
The DNA here is from genome assembly GCF_965140245.1 of Athene noctua. Taxonomy (NCBI): domain Eukaryota; kingdom Metazoa; phylum Chordata; class Aves; order Strigiformes; family Strigidae; genus Athene; species Athene noctua. The sequence goes on along the minus strand of NW_027437979.1, from coordinate 25,947 downwards.
TTTCTGGCGAAAACGCACACCACGGCTCTTTCTGAGAAAAAGCAAGCACGGAGGACGAGAATCGCTTTTGCCCTGCGTAGCGTTCCGGGCAGCGGGTAGAACCAGGCAGAGAATTCCCGGCTAGCAGCTTCCCTGTGGCGGGGAAGTGCAAACGTACACGTTTTCGGCCGAAAACGCGTTTTCCGGCGAAAAAGCACACCATGGCTCTTTCTGAGAAAAAGCAAGCACGGAGAACGAGAATCGCTTTTGCCCTGCGTAGCGTTCCGGGCAGCGGGTAGAACCAGGCAGAGAATTCCCGTCTAGCAGCTTCCCTGTGGCGGGGAAGTGCAAACGTACACGTTTTCGGCCGAAAAAGCGTTTTGCGGCGAAAACGCACACCACGGCTCTTTCTGAGATAAAGCAAGCACGGAGGACGAGAATCGCTTTTGCCCTGCGTAGCGTTCCGGGCAGCGGGTAGAACCAGGCAGAGAATTCCCGGCTAGCAGCTTCCCTGTGGCCGGGAAGTGCAAACGTACACGTTTTCGGCCGAAAACGCGTTTTCCGGCGAAAACGCACACCACGGCTCTTTCTGAGATAAAGCAAGCACGGAGGACGAGAATCGCTTTTGCCCTGCGTAGCGTTCTGAGCAGCGGGTAGAAATAGGCAGCGAATTGCCGGCTAGCAGCTTCCCTGTGGCCGGGAAGTGCAAACGTACACGTTTTCGGCCGAAAACGCGTTTTCCGGCGAAAACGCACACCACGGCTATTTCTGAGAAAAAGCAAGCACGGAGGACGAGAATCGCTTTTGCCCTGCGTAGCGTTCCGGGCAGCGGGTAGAACCAGGCAGAGAATTCCCGGCTAGCAGCTGCCCTGTGGCCAGGAAGTGCAAACGTACACGTTTTCGGCGAAAACGCGTTTTCCGGCGAAAACGCACACCACGGCTCTTTCTGAGAAAAAGCAAGCACGGAGGACGAGAATCGCTTTTGCTCTGCGTAGCGTTCCGGGCAGCGGGTAGAACCAGGCAGAGAATTCCCGGCTAGCAGCTTCCCTGTGGACGGGAAGTGCAAACGTACACGTTTTCGCCGAAAACGCGTTTTCCGGCGAAAACGCACACCACGGCTCTTTCTGAGAAAAAGCAAGCACGGAGGACGAGAATCGCTTTTGCCCTGCGTAGCGTTCCGGGCAGCGGGTAGAACCAGGCAGAGAATTCCCGTCTAGCAGCTTCCCTGTGGCCGGGATGTGCAAACGTATACGTTTTTGGCCGAAAACTCGTTTACCGGCGAAAACGCACACCACGGCTCTTTCTGAGAAAAAGCAAGCACGGAGGACGAGAATCGCTTTTGCCCTGCGTAGCGTTCCGGGCAGCGGGTAGAACGAGGCAGAGAATTCCCGGCTAGCAGCTTCCCTGTGGCCGGGAAGTGCAAACGTACACGTTTTCGGCCGAAAACGCGTTTTCTGGCGAAAACGCACACCACGGCTCTTTCTGAGAAAAAGCAATCACGGAGGACGAGAATCGCTTTTGCCCTGCGTAGCGTTCCGGGCAGCGGGTAGAACCAGGCAGAGAATTCCCGGCTAGCAGCTTCCCTGTGGCCGGGAAGTGCAAACGTACACGTTTTCGGCCGAAAACGCGTTTTCCGGCGAAAACGCACACCACGGCTCTTTCTGAGAAAAAGCAAGCACGGAGGACGAGAATCGCTTTTGCCCTGCGTAGCGTTCCGGGCAGCGGGTAGAACCAGGCAGAGAATTCCCGGCTAGCAGCTTCCCTGTGGCCGGGAAGTGCAAACGTACACGTTTTCAGCCGAAAACGCGTTTTCCGGCGAAAACGCACACCACGGCTCTTTCTGAGAAAAAGCAAGCACGGAGGACGAGAATCGCTTTTGCCCTGCGTAGAGTTCTCAGCAGCGGGTAGAACCAGGCAGAGAATTCCCGGCTAGCAGCTTCCCTGTGGCGGGGAAGTGCAAACGTACACGTTTTCGGCAGAAAAAGCGTTTTCCGGCGAAAACGCACACCACGGCTCTTTCTGAGAAAAAGCAAGCACGGAGGACGAGAATCGCTTTTGCCCTGCGTAGCGTTCCGGGCAGCGGGTAGAACCAGGCAGAGAAGTCCCGGCTAGCAGCTTCCCTGTGGCCGGGAAGTGCAAACGTACACGTTTTCGCCGAAAATGCGTTTTCCGTCGAAAACGCACACAACGGCTCTTTCTGAGAAAAAGCAAGCACGGAGGACGAGAATCGCTTTTGCCCTGCGTAGCGTTCCGGGCAGCGGGTAGAACCAGGCAGAGAATTCCCGGCTAGCAGCTTCCCTGTGGCCGGGAAGTGCAAACGTACACGTTTTCGGGCGAAAACGCGTTTTCCGGCGAAAACGCACACCACGGCTCTTTCTGAGAAAAAGCAAGCACGGAGGACGAGAATCGCTTTTGCCCTGCGTAGCGTTCCGGGCAGCGGGTAGAACCAGGCAGAGAATTCCCGGCTAGCAGCTTCCCTGTGGCCGGGAAGTGCAAACGTACACGTTTTCGGCCGAAAAAGCGTTTTCCGGCGAAAAAGCACACCATGGCTCTTTCTGAGAAAAAGCAAGCACGGAGGACGAAAATCGCTTTTGCCCTGCGTAGCGTTCCGGGCAGCGGGTAGAACCAGTCAGAGAATTGCCGGCTAGCAGCTTCCCTGTGGCCGGGAAGTGCAAACGTACACGTTTTCGGCCGAAAACGCGTTTTCCGGCGAAAACGCACACCACGGCTCTTTCTGAGAAAAAGCAAGCACGGAGGACGAGAATCGCTTTTGCCCTGCGTAGCGTTCCGGGCAGCGGGTAGAACCAGGCAGAGAAGTCCCGGCTAGCAGCTTCCCTGTGGCCGGGAAGTGCAAACGTACACGTTTTCGCCGAAAACGCGTTTTCCGGCGAAAACGCACACCACGGCTCTTTCTGAGAAAAAGCAAGCACGGAGGACGAGAATCGCTTTTGCCCTGCGTAGCGTTCCGGGCAGCGGGTAGAACCAGGCAGAGAATTCCCGGCTAGCAGCTTCCCTGTGGCCGGGAAGTGCAAACGTACACGTTTTCGGCCGAAAACGCGTTTTCCGGCGAAAACGCACACCACGGCTCTTTCTGAGAAAAAGCAAGCACGGAGGACGAGAATCGCTTTTGCCCTGCGTAGCGTTCGGAGCAGCGGGTAGAAATAGGCAGCGAATTGCCGGCTAGCAGCTTCCCTATGGCCGGGAAGTGCAAACGTACACGTTTTCGGCCGAAAACGCGTTTTCCGGCGAAAACGCACACCACGGCTCTTTCTGAGAAAAAGCAAGCACGGAGGACGAGAATCGCTTTTGCCCTGCGTAGCGTTCCTGGCAGCGGGTAGAACCAGGCAGAGAATTCCCGGCTAGCAGCTTCCCTGTGGCCGGGAAGTGCAAACGTACACGTTTTCGGCCGAAAACGCGTTTTCTAGCGAAAACGCACACCACGGCTCTTTCTGAGGAAAAGCAAGCACGGAGGACGAGAATCGCTTTTGCCCTGCGTAGCGTTCCGGGCAGCGGGTAGAACCAGGCAGAGAATTCCCGGCTAGCAGCTTCCCTGTGGCCGGGAAGTGCAAACGTACACGTTTTCGGCCGAAAACGCGTTTTCTGGCGAAAACGCACACCACGGCTCTTTCTGAGAAAAAGCAAGCACGGAGGACGAGAATCGCTTTTGCCCTGCGTAGTGTTCCGGGCAGCGGGTAGAACCAGGCAGAGAATTCCCGGCTAGCAGCTTCCCTGTGGCGGGGAAGTGCAAACGTACACGTTTTCGGCCGAAAACGCGTTTTCCGGCGAAAACGCACACCACGGCTCTTTCTGAGAAAAAGCAAGCACGGAGGACGAGAATCGCTTTTGCCCTGCGTAGCGTTACGGGCAGCGGGTAGAACCAGGCAGAGAATTCCCGTCTAGCAGCTTCCCTGTGGCCGGGATGTGCAAACGTACACGTTTTCGGCTGAAAACGCGTTTACCGGCGAAAACGCACACCACGGCTCTTTCTGAGAAAAAGCAAGCACGGAGGACGAGAATCGCTTTTGCCCTGCGTAGCGTTCCGGGCAGCGGGTAGAACGAGGCAGAGAATTCCCGGCTAGCAGCTTCCCTGTGGCCGGGAAGTGCAAACGTACACGTTTTCGGCCGAAAACGCGTTTTCTGGCGAAAACGCACACCACGGCTCTTTCTGAGAAAAAGCAATCACGGAGGACGAGAATCGCTTTTGCCCTGCGTAGCGTTCCGGGCAGCGGGTAGAACCAGGCAGAGAATTCCCGGCTAGCAGCTTCCCTGTGGCCGGGAAGTGCAAACGTACACGTTTTCGGCCGAAAACGCGTTTTCCGGCGAAAACGCACACCACGGCTCTTTCTGAGAAAAAGCAAGCACGGAGGACAAGAATCGCTTTTGCCCTGCGTAGCGTTCCGGGCAGCGGGTAGAACCAGGCAGAGAATTCCCGGCTAGCAGCTGCCCTGTGGCCGGGAAGTGCAAACGTACACGTTTTCGGCCGAAAACGCTTTTTCCCGCGAAAACGCACACCACGGCTCTTTCTGAGAAAAAGCAAGCACGGAGGACGAGAATCGCTTTTGCCCTGCGTAGCGTTCCGGGCAGCGGGTAGAACCAGGCAGAGAATTCCCGGCTAGCAGCTTCCCTGTGGCCGGGAAGTGCAAACGTACACGTTTTCGCCGAAAACGCGTTTTCCGGCGAAAACGCACACCACGGCTCTTTCTGAGAAAAAGCAAGCACGGAGGACGAGAATCGCTTTTGCCCTGCGTAGCGTTCCGGGCAGCGGGTAGAACCATGCAGAGAATTCCCGTCTAGCAGCTTCCCTGTGGCCGGGAAGTGCAAACGTACACGTTTTCGGCCGAAAACGCGTTTACCGGCGAAAACGCACACCACGGCTCTTTCTGAGAAAAAGCAAGCACGGAGGACGAGAATCGCTTTTGCCCTGCGTAGCGTTCCGGGCAGCGGGTAGAACCAGGCAGAGAATTCCCGGCTAGCAGCTTCCCTGTGGCCGGGAAGTGCAAACGTACACGTTTTCGGCCGAAAACGCGTTTTCTGGCGAAAACGCACACCACGGCTCTATCTGAGAAAAAGCAAGCACGGAGGACGAGAATCGCTTTTACCCTGCGTAGCGTTCCGGGCAGCGGGTAGAACCAGGCAGAGAATTCCCGGCTAGCAGCTTCCCTGTGGCCGGGAAGTACAAACGTACACGTTTTCGGCCGAAAACACGTTTTCCGGCGAAAACGCACACCACGGCTCTTTCTGAGAAAAAGCAAGCACGGAGGACGAGAATCGCTTTTGCCCTGCGTAGCGTTCCGGGCAGCGGGTAGAACCAGGCAGAGAATTCCCGGCTAGCAGCTGCCCTGTGGCCGGGAAGTGCAAACGTACACGTTTTCGGCCGAAAACGCATTTTCCCGCGAAAACGCACACCACGGCTCTTTCTGAGAAAAAGCAAGCACGGAGGACGAAAATCGCTTTTGCCCTGCGTAGCGTTCCGGGCAGCGGGTAGAACCAGGCAGAGAATTCCCGGCTAGCAGCTTCCCTGTGGCGGGGAAGTGCAAACGTACACGTTTTCGGCCGAAAACGCGTTTTCCGGCGAAAACGCACACCACGGCTCTTTCTGAGAAAAAGGAAGCACGGAGGACGAGAATCGCTTTTGCCCTGCGTAGCGTTCCGGGCAGCGGGTAGAACCAGGCAGAGAAGTCCCGGCTAGCAGCTTCCCTGTGGCGGGGAAGTGCAAACGTAAACGTTTTCGGCCGAAAACGCGTTTTCCGGCGAAAACGCACACCACGGCTCTTTCTGAGAAAAAGCAAGCACGGAGGACGAGAATCGCTTTTGCCCTGCGTAGCGTTCTCAGCAGCGGGTAGAACCAGGCAGAGAATTCCCGGCTAGCAGCTTCCCTGTGGCGGGGAAGTGCAAACGTACACGTTTTCGGCCGAAAACGCGTTTTCCGGCGAAAAAGCACACCATGGCTCTTTCTGAGAAAAAGCAAGCACGGAGGACGAGAATCGCTTTTGCCCTGCGTAGCGTTCCGGGCAGCGGGTAGAACCATGCAGAGAATTCCCGTCTAGCAGCTTCCCTGTGGCCGGGAAGTGCAAACGTACACGTTTTCGGCCGAAAATGCGTTTACCGGTGAAAACGCACACCACGGCTCTTTCTGAGAAAAAGCAAGCACGGAGGACGAGAATCGCTTTTGCCCTGCGTAGCGTTCCGGGCAGCGGGTAGAACCAGGCAGAGAATTGCCGGCTAGCAGCTTCCCTGTGGCCGGGAAGTGCAAACGTACACGTTTTCGGCCGAAAAAGCGTTTTCTGGCGAAAACGCACACCACGGCTCTTTCTGAGAAAAAGCAAGCACGGAGGACGAGAATCGCTTTTGCCCTGCGTAGCGTTCCTGGCAGCGGGTAGAACCAGGCAGAGAATTCCCGGCTAGCAGCTTCCCTGTGGCGGGGAAGTGCAAACGTACACGTTTTCGGCCGAAAATGCGTTTTCTGGCGAAAACGCACACCACGGCTCTTTCTGAGAAAAAGCAAGCACGGAGGACGAGAATCGCTTTTGCCCTGCGTAGCGTTCCGGGCAGCGGGTAGAACCAGGCAGAGAATTCCCGGCTAGCAGCTTCCCTGTGGCCGGGAAGTGCAAACGTACACGTTTTCGGCCGAAAACGCGTTTTCCGGCGAAAACGCACACCACGGCTCTTTCTGAGAAAAAGCAAGCACGGAGGACGAGAATCGCTTTTGCCCTGCGTAGCGTTCCGGGCAGCGGGTAGAACCAGGCAGAGAATTCCCGGCTAGCAGCTTCCCTGTGGCCGGGAAGTGCAAACGTACACGTTTTCGGCCGAAAACGCGTTTTCTGGCGAAAACGCACACCACGGCTCTTTCTGAGAAAAAGCAAGCACGGAGGACGAGAATCGCTTTTGCCCTGCGTAGCGTTCCGGGCAGCGGGTAGAACCAGGCAGAGAATTCCCGGCTAGCAGCTTCCCTGTGGCCGGGAAGTGCAAACGTACACGTTTTCGGCCGAAAACGCGTTTTCCGGCGAAAACGCACACCACGGCTCTTTCTGAGAAAAAGCAAGCACGGAGGACGAGAATCGCTTTTGCCCAGCGTAGCGTTCCGGGCAGCGGGTAGAACCAGGCAGAGAATTCCCGGCTAGCAGCTGCCCTGTGGCCGGGAAGTGCAAACGTACACGTTTTCGGCCGAAAACGCTTTTTCCCGCGAAAACGCACACCACGGCTCTTTCTGAGAAAAAGCAAGCACGGAGGACGAGAATCGCTTTTGCCCTGCGTAGTGTTCCGGGCAGCGGGTAGAACCAGGCAGAGAATTCCCGGCTAGCAGCTTCCCTGTGGCCGGGAAGTGCAAACGTACACGTTTTCGCCGAAAACGCGTTTTCCGGCGAAAACGCACACCACGGCTCTTACTGAGAAAAAGCAAGCACGGAGGACGAGAATCGCTTTTGCCCTGCGTAGCGTTCCGGGCAGCGGGTAGAACCATGCAGAGAATTCCCGTCTAGCAGCTTCCCTGTGGCCGGGAAGAGCAAACGTACACGTTTTCGGCCGAAAACGCGTTTTCCGGCGAAAACGCACACCACGGCTCTTTCAGAGAAAAAGCAAGCACGGAGGACGAGAATCGCTTTTGCCCAGCGTAGCGTTCCGGGCAGCGGGTAGAACCAGGCAGAGAATTCCCGGCTAGCAGCTTCCCTGTGGCCGGGAAGTGCAAACGTACACGTTTTCGGCCGAAAACGCGTTTTCCGGCGAAAACGTACACCACGGCTCTTTCTGAGAAAAAGCAAGCACGGAGGACGAGAATCGCTTTTGCCCTGCGTAGCGTTCCGGGCAGCGGGTAGAACCAGGCAGAGAATTCCCGGCTAGCAGCTGCCCTGTGGCCGGGAAGTGCAAACGTACACGTTTTCGGCCGAAAAAGCGTTTACCGGCGAAAAAGCACACCATGGCTCTTTCTGAGAAAAAGCAAGCACGGAGGACGAGAATCGTTTTTGCCCTGCGTAGCGTTCCGGGCAGCGGGTAGAACCAGGCAGAGAATTGCCGGCTAGCAGCTTCCCTGTGGCCGGGAAGTGCAAACGTACACGTTTTCGGCCGAAAACGCGTTTTCCGGCGAAAACGCACACCACGGCTCTTTCTGAGAAAAAGCAAGCACGGAGGACGAGAATCGCTTTTGCCCTGCGTAGCGTTCCGGGCAGCGGGTAGAACCAGGCAGAGAATTCCCGGCTAGCAGCTTCCCTGTGGCGGGGAAGTGCAAACGTACACGTTTTCGGTCGAAAACGCGTTTTCCGGCGAAAACGCACACCACGGCTCTTTCTGAGAAAAAGCAAGCACGGAGGACGAGAATCGCTTTTGCCCTGCGTAGTATTCCGGGCAGCGGGTAGAACCAGGCAGAGAATTCCCGGCTAGCAGCTTCCCTGTGGCCGGGAAGTGCAAACGTACACGTTTTCGCCGAAAATGCGTTTTCCGGCGAAAACGCACACCACGGCTCTTTCTGAGAAAAAGCAAGCACGGAGGACGAGAATCGCTTTTGCCCTGCGTAGCGTTCCGGGCAGCGGGTAGAACAAGGCAGAGAATTCCCGTCTAGCAGCTTCCCTGTGGCCGGGAAGTGCAAACGTACACGTTTTCGGCCGAAAACGCGTTTACCGGCGAAAACGCACACCACGGCTCTTTCTGAGAAAAAGCAAGCACGGAGGACGAGAATCGCTTTTGCCCTGCGTAGCGTTCCGGGCAGCGGGTAGAACCAGGCAGAGAATTCCCGGCTAGCAGCTTCCCTGTGGCCGGGAAGTGCAAACGTACACGTTTTCGGCCGAAAACGCGTTTTCCGGCGAAAACGCACACCACGGCTCTTTCTGAGAAAAAGCAAGCACGGAGGACGAGAATCGCTTTTGCCCTGCGTAGCGTTCCGGGCAGCGGGTAGAACCAGGCAGAGAATTCCCGGCTAGCAGCTTCCCTGTGGCCGGGAAGTGCAAACGTACACGTTTTCGGCCGAAAACGCGTTTTCCGGCGAAAACGCACACCACGGCTCTTTCTGAGAAAAAGCAAGCACGGAGGACGAGAATCGCTTTTGCCCTGCGTAGCGTTCCGGGCAGCGGGTAGAACCAGGCAGAGAATTCCCGGCTAGCAGCTTCCCTGTGGCCGGGAAGTGCAAACGTACACGTTTTCGGCCGAAAACGCGTTTTCTGGCGAAAACGCACACCACGGCTCTTTCTGAGAAAAAGCAAGCACGGAGGACGAGAATCGCTTTTGCCCTGCGTAGTGTTCCGGGCACCGGGTAGAACCAGGCAGAGAATTCCCGGCTAGCAGCTTCCCTGTGGCCGGGAAGTGCAAACGTACACGTTTTCGCCGAAAATGCGTTTTCCGGCGAAAACGCACACCACGGCTCTTTCTGAGAAAAAGCAAGCACGGAGGACGAGAATCGCTTTTGCCCTGCGTAGCGTTCCGGGCAGCGGGTAGAACCAGGCAGAGAATTCCCGGCTAGCAGCTTCCCTGTGGCCGGGAAGTGCAAACGTACACGTTTTCGCCGAAAACGCGTTTTCCGGCGAAAACGCACACCACGGCTCTTTCTGAGAAAAAGCAAGCACGGAGGACGAGAATCGCTTTTGCCCTGCGTAGCGTTCCGGGCAGCGGGTAGAACCAGGCAGAGAATTCCCGGCTAGCAGCTTCCCTGTGGCCGGGAAGTGCAAACGTACACGTTGTCGGCCGAAAACGCGTTTTCTGGCGAAAACGCACACCACGGCTCTTTCTGAGAAAAAGCAAGCACGGAGGACGAGAATCGCTTTTGCCCTGCGTAGCGTTCCGGGCAGCGGGTAGAACCAGGCAGAGAATTCCCGGCTAGCAGCTTCCCTGTGGCGGGGAAGTGCAAACGTACACGTTTTCGGTCGAAAAAGCGTTTTCCGGCGAAAACGCACACCACGGCTCTTTCTGAGAAAAAGCAAGCACGGAGGACGAGAATCGCTTTTGCCCTGCGTAGTGTTCCGGGCAGCGGGTAGAACCAGGCAGAGAATTCCCGGCTAGCAGCTTCCCTGTGGCCGGGAAGTGCAAACGTACACGTTTTCGGCCGAAAACGCGTTTTCCGGCGAAAACGCACACCACGGCTCTTTCTGAGAAAAAGCAAGCACGGAGGACGAGAATCGCTTTTGCCCTGCGTAGCGTTCCGGGCAGCGGGTAGAACCATGCAGAGAATTCCCGTCTAGCAGCTTCCCTGTGGCGGGGAAGTGCAAACGTACACGTTTTCGGCCGAAAACGCTTTTTCCCGCGAAAACGCACACCACGGCTCTTTCTGCGAAAAAGCAAGCACGGAGGACGAAAATCGCTTTTGCCCTGCGTAGCGTTCCGGGCAGCGGGTAGAACCAGGCAGAGAATTCCCGGCTAGCAGCTTCCCTGTGGCCGGGAAGTGCAAACGTACACGTTTTCGGCCGAAAACGCGTTTTCAGGCGAAAACGCACACCACGGCTCTTTCTGAGAAAAAGCAAGCACGGAGGACGAGAATCGCTTTTGCCCTGCGTAGCGTTCCGGGCAGCGGGTAGAACCAGGCAGAGAATTCCCGTCTAGCAGCTTCCCTGTGGCCGGGAAGTGCAAACGTACACGTTTTCGGCCGAAAACGCTTTTTCCCGCGAAAACGCACACCACGGCTCTTTCTGAGAAAAAGCAAGCACGGAGGACGAAAATCGTTTTTGCCCTGCGTAGCGTTCCGGGCAGCGGGTAGAACCAGGCAGAGAATTCCCGGCTAGCAGCTTCCCTGTGGCCGGGAAGTGCAAACGTACACGTTTTCGGCCGAAAACGCGTTTTCCGGCGAAAACGCACACCACGGCTCTTTCTGAGAAAAAGCAAGCACGGAGGACGAGAATCGCTTTTGCCCTGCGTAGCGTTCTCAGCAGCGGGTAGAACCAGGCAGAGAATTCCCGGCTAGCAGCTTCCCTGTGGCGGGGAAGTGCAAACGTACACGTTTTCGGCCGAAAAAGCGTTTTCCGGCGAAAAAGCACACCATGGCTCTTTCTGAGAAAAAGCAAGCACGGAGGACGAGAATCGCTTTTGCCCTGCGTAGCGTTCCGGGCAGCGGGTAGACCCAGTCAGAGAATTGACGGCTAGCAGCTTCCCTGTGGCCGGGAAGTGCAAACGTACACGTTTTCGGCCGAAAACGCGTTTTCCGGCGAAAACGCACACCACGGCTCTTTCTGAGAAAAAGCAAGCACGGAGGACGAGAATCGCTTTTGCCCTGCGTAGCGTTCCGGGCAGCAGGTAGAACCAGGCAGAGAATTCCCGGCTAGCAGCTTCCCTTTGGCGGGGAAGTGCAAACGTACACGTTTTCGGCCGAAAACGCGTTTTCCGGCGAAAACGCACACCACGGCTCTTTCTGAGAAAAAGCAAGCACGGAGGACGAGAATCGCTTTTGCCCTGCGTAGCGTTCCGGGCAGCGGGTAGAACCAGGCAGAGAATTCCCGGCTAGCAGCTTCCCTGTGGCGGGGAAGTGCAAACGTACACGTTTTCGGCCGAAAACGCGTTTTCCGGCGAAAACGCACACCACGGCTCTTTCTGAGAAAAAGCAAGCACGGAGGACGAGAATCGCTTTTGCCCTGCGTAGTGTTCCGGGCAGCGGGTAGAACCAGGCAGAGAATTCCCGGCTAGCAGCTTCCCTGTGGCGGGGAAGTGCAAACGTACACGTTTTCGGCCGAAAACGCGTTTTCCGGCGAAAACGCACACCACGGCTCTTTCTGAGAAAAAGCAAGCACGGAGGACGAGAATCGCTTTTGCCCTGCGTAGCGTTCCGGGCAGCGGGTAGAACCATGCAGAGAATTCCCGTCTAGCAGCTTCCCTGTGGCGGGGAAGTGCAAACGTACACGTTTTCGGCCGAAAACGCTTTTTCCCGCGAAAACGCACACCACGGCTCTTTCTGCGAAAAAGCAAGCACGGAGGACGAAAATCGCTTTTGCCCTGCGTAGCGTTCCGGGCAGCGGGTAGAACCAGGCAGAGAATTCCCGGCTAGCAGCTTCCCTGTGGCCGGGAAGTGCAAACGTACACGTTTTCGGCCGAAAACGCGTTTTCAGGCGAAAACGCACACCACGGCTCTTTCTGAGAAAAAGCAAGCACGGAGGACGAGAATCGCTTTTGCCCTGCGTAGCGTTCCGGGCAGCGGGTAGAACCAGGCAGAGAATTCCCGGCTCGCAGCTTCCCTGTGGCCGGGAAGTGCAAACGTACACGTTTTCGGCCGAAAACGCTTTTTCCCGCGAAAACGCACACCACGGCTCTTTCTGAGAAAAAGCAAGCACGGAGGACGAAAATCGCTTTTGCCCTGCGTAGCGTTCCGGGCAGCGGGTAGAACCAGGCAGAGAATTCCCGGCTAGCAGCTTCCCTGTGGCCGGGAAGTGCAAACGTACACGTTTTCGGCCGAAAACGCGTTTTCCGGCGAAAACGCACACCACGGCTCTTTCTGAGAAAAAGCAAGCACGGAGGACGAGAATCGCTTTTGCCCTGCGTAGCGTTCCGGGCAGCGGGTAGAACCAGGCAGAGAATTCCCGGCTAGCAGCTTCCCTGTGGCGGGGAAGTGCAAACGTACACGTTTTCGGCCGAAAACGCGTTTTCCGGCGAAAACGCACACCACGGCTCTTTCTGAGAAAAAGCAAGCACGGAGGACGAGAATCGCTTTTGCCCTGCGTAGCGTTCTCAGCAGCGGGTAGAACCAGGCAGAGAATTCCCGGCTAGCAGCTTCCCTGTGGCGGGGAAGTGCAAACGTACACGTTTTCGGCCGAAAACGCGTTTTCCGGCGAAAACGCACACCACGGCTCTTTCTGAGAAAAAGCAAGCACGGAGGACGAGAATCGCTTTTGCCCTGCGTAGCGTTCCGGGCAGCGGGTAGAACCAGGCAGAGAATTCCCGGCTAGCAGCTTCCCTGTGGCGGGGAAGTGCAAACGTACACGTTTTCGGCCGAAAACGCGTTTTCCGGCGAAAACGCACACCACGGCTCTTTCTGAGAAAAAGCAAGCACGGAGGACGAGAATCGCTTTTGCCCTGCGTAGCGTTCCGGGCAGCGGGTAGAACCAGGCAGAGAATTCCCGGCTAGCAGCTTCCCTGTGGCCGGGAAGTGCAAACGTACACGTTTTCGGCCGAAAACGCGTTTACCGGCGAAAACGCACACCACGGCTCTTTCTGAGAAAAAGCAAGCACGGAGGACGAGAATCGCTTTTGCCCTGCGTAGCGTTCCGGGCAGCGGGTAGAACCAGGCAGAGAATTCCCGGCTAGCAGCTTCCCTGTGGCGGGGAAGTGCAAACGTACACGTTTTCGGCCGAAAACGCGTTTTCCGGCGAAAACGCACACCACGGCTCTTTCTGAGAAAAAGCAATCACGGAGGACGAGAATCGCTTTTGCCCTGCGTAGCGTTCCGGGCAGCGGGTAGAACCAGGCAGAGAATTCCCGGCTAGCAGCTTCCCTGTGGCCGGGAAGTGCAAACGTACACGTTTTCGGCCGAAAACGCGTTTTCCGGCGAAAACGCACACCACGGCTCTTTCTGAGAAAAAGCAAGCACGGAGGACGAGAATCGCTTTTGCCCTGCGTAGCGTTCCGGGCAGCGGGTAGAACCAGGCAGAGAATTCCCGGCTAGCAGCTTCCCTGTGGCGGGGAAGTGCAAACGTACACGTTTTCGGCCGAAAACGCGTTTTCTGGCGAAAAAGCACACCACGGCTCTTTCTGAGAAAAAGCAAGCACGGAGGACGAGAATCGCTTTTGCCCTGCGTAGTGTTCCGGGCAGCGGGTAGAACCAGGCAGAGAATTGCCGGCTAGCAGCTTCCCTGTGGCCGGGAATTGCAAACGTACACGTTTTCGCCGAAAATGCGTTTTCCGGCGAAAACGCACACCACGGCTCTTTCTGAGAAAAAGCAAGCACGGAGGACGAGAATCGCTTTTGCCCTGCGTAGCGTTCCGGGCAGCGGGTAGAACCAGGCAGAGAATTCCCGGCTAGCAGCTTCCCTGTGGCCGGGAAGTGCAAACGTACACGTTTTCGCCGAAAACGCGTTTTCCGGCGAAAACGCACACCACGGCTCTTTCTGAGAAAAAGCAAGCACGGAGGACGAGAATCGCTTTTGCCCTGCGTAGCGTTCCGGGCAGCGGGTAGAACCAGGCAGAGAATTCCCGGCTAGCAGCTTCCCTGTGGCCGGGAAGTGCAAACGTACACGTTTTCGCCGAAAACGCGTTTTCCGGCGAAAACGCACACCACGGCTCTTTCTGAGAAAAAGCAAGCATGGAGGACGAGAATCGCGTTTGCCCTGCGTAGCGTTCCGGGCAGCGGGTAGAACCAGGCAGAGAATTCCCGGCTAGCAGCTTCCCTGTGGCCGGGAAGTGCAAACGTACACGTTTTCGGCCGAAAACGCGTTTTCTGGCGAAAACGCACACCACGGCTCTTTCTGAGAAAAAGCAAGCACGGAGGACGAGAATCGCTTTTGCCCTGCGTAGCGTTCCGGGCAGCGGGTAGAACCAGGCAGAGAATTCCCGGCTAGCAGCTTCCCTGTGGCCGGGAAGTGCAAACGTACACGTTTTCGGCCGAAAACGCGTTTTCTGGCGAAAACGCACACCACGGCTCTTTCTGAGAAAAAGCAAGCACGGAGGACGAAAATCGCTTTTGCCCTGCGTAGCGTTCCGGGCAGCGGGTAGAACCAGGCAGAGAATTCCCGGCTAGCAGCTTCCCTGTGGCCGGGAAGTGCAAACGTACACGTTTTCGGCCGAAAACTCGTTTTCCGGCGAAAACGCACACCACGGCTCTTTCTGAGAAAAAGCAAGCACGGAGGACGAGAATCGCTTTTGCCCTGCGTAGCGTTCTGAGCAGCGGGTAGAACCAGGCAGAGAATTCCCGGCTAGCAGCTTCCCTGTGGCGGGGAAGTGCAAACGTACACGTTTTCGGCCGAAAAAGCGTTTTCAGGCGAAAAAGCACACCACGGCTCTTTATGAGAAAAAGAAAGCACGGAGGACGAAAATCGCTTTTGCCCTGCGTAGCGTTCCGGGCAGCGGGTAGAACCAGGCAGAGAATTGCCGGCTAGCAGCTTCCCTGTGGCCGGGAAGTGCAAACGTACACGTTTTCGGCCGAAAACGCGTTTTCCGGCGAAAACGCACACCACGGCTCTTTCTGAGAAAAAGCAAGCACGGAGGACGAGAATCGCTTTTGCCCTGCGTAGCGTTCCGGGCAGCGGGTAGAACCAGGCAGAGAATTCCCGGCTAGCAGCTTCCCTGTGGCGGGGAAGTGCAAACGTACACGTTTTCGGTCGAAAACGCGTTTTCCGGCGAAAACACACACCACGGCTCTTTCTGAGAAAAAGCAATCACGGAGGACGAGAATCGCTTTTGCCCTGCGTAGCGTTCCGGGCAGCGGGTAGAACCAGGCAGAGAATTCCCGGCTAGCAGCTTCCCTGTGGCGGGGAAGTGCAAACGTACACGTTTTCGCCGAAAATGCGTTTACCGGCGAAAACGCACACCACGGCTCTTTCTGAGAAAAAGCAAGCACGGAGGACGAGAATCGCTTTTGCCCTGCGTAGCGTTCCGGGCAGCGGGTAGAACCAGGCAGAGAATTCCCGGCTAGCAGCTTCCCTGTGGCGGGGAAGTGCAAACGTACACGTTTTCGGCCGAAAACGCGTTTCCCCGCGAAAACGCACACCACGGCTCTTTCTGAGAAAAAGCAAGCACGGAGGACGAGAATCGCTTTTGCCCTGCGTAGCGTTCTGAGCAGCGGGTAGAAATAGGCAGCGAATTGCCGGCTAGCAGCTTCCCTGTGGCCGGGAAGTGCAAACGTACACGTTTTCGGCCGAAAACGCGTTTTCCGGCGAAAACGCACACCACGGCTCCTTCTGAGAAAAAGCAAGCACGGAGGACGAGAATCGCTTTTGCCCTGCGTAGCGTTCCGGGCAGCGGGTAGAACCAGGCAGAGAATTCCCTGCTAGCAGCTTCCCTGTGGCGGGGAAGTGCAAACGTACACGTTTTCGGCCGAAAACGCGTTTTCTGGCGAAAAAGCACACCACGGCTCTTTCTGAGAAAAAGCAAGCACGGAGGACGAGAATCCCTTTTGCCCTGCGTAGTGTTCCGGGCAGCGGGTAGAACCAGGCAGAGAATTCCCGGCTAGCAGCTTCCCTGTGGCCGGGAATTGCAAACGTACACGTTTTCGCCGAAAATGCGTTTTCCGGCGAAAACGCACACCACGGCTCTTTCTGAGAAAAAGCAAGCACGGAGGACGAGAATCGCTTTTGCCCTGCGTAGCGTTCCGGGCAGCGGGTAGAACCAGGCAGAGAATTCCCGGCTAGCAGCTTCCCTGTGGCCGGGAAGTGCAAACGTACACGTTTTCGCCGAAAACGCGTTTTCCGGCGAAAACGCACACCACGGCTCTTTCTGAGAAAAAGCAAGCACGGAGGACGAGAATCGCTTTTGCCCTCCGTAGCGTTCCGGGCAGCGGGTAGAACCAGGCAGAGAATTCCCGGCTAGCAGCTTCCCTGTGGCCGGGAAGTGCAAACGTACACGTTTTCGGCCGAAAAAGCGTTTTCTGGTGAAAACGCACACCATGGCTCTTTCTGAGAAAAAGAAAGCACGGAGGACGAAAATCGCTTTTGCCCTGCGTAGCGTTCCGGGCAGCGGGTCGAACCAGACAGAGAATTGCCGGCTAGCAGCTTCCCTGTGGCCGGGAAGTGCAAACGTACACGTTTTCGGCCGAAAACGCGTTTTCCGGCGAAAACGCACACCACGGCTCTTACTGAGAAAAAGCAAGCACGGAGGACGAGAATCGCTTTTGCCCTGCGTAGCGTTCCGGGCAGCGGGTAGAACCAGGCAGAGAATTCCCGGCTAGCAGCTTCCCTGTGGCGGGGAAGTGCAAACGTACACGTTTTCGGTCGAAAACGCGTTTTCCGGCGAAAACGCACACCACGGCTCTTTCTGAGAAAAAGCAAGCACGGAGGACGAGAATCGCTTTTGCCCTGCGTAGTGTTCCGGGCAGCGGGTAGAACCAGGCAGTGAATTCCCGGCTAGCAGCTTCCCTGTGGCCGGGAAGTGCAAACGTACACGTTTTCGGCCGAAAACGCGTTTTCCGGCGAAAACGCACACCACGGCTCTTTCTGAGAAAAAGCAAGCACGGAGGACGAGAATCGCTTTTGCCCTGCGTAGCGTTCCGGGCAGCGGGTAGAACCAGGCAGAGAATTCCCGTCTAGCAGCTTCCCTGTGGCGGGGAAGTGCAAACGTACACGTTTTCGGCCGAAAACGCTTTTTCCCGCGAAAACGCACACCACGGCTCTTTCTGCGAAAAAGCAAGCACGGAGGACGAGAATCGCTTTTGCCCTGCGTAGCGTTCCGGGCAGCGGGTAGAACGAGGCAGAGAATTCCCGGCTAGCAGCTTCCCTGTGGCCGGGAAGTGCAAACGTACACGTTTTCGGCCGAAAACGCGTTTTCCGGCGAAAACGCACACCACGGCTCTTTCTGAGAAAAAGCAAGCACGGAGGACGAGAATCGCTTTTGCCCTGCGTAGCGTTCCGGGCAGCGGGTAGAACCAGGCAGAGAATTCCCGTCTAGCAGCTTCCCTGTGGCGGGGAAGTGCAAACGTACACGTTTTCGGCCGAAAACGCTTTTTCCCGCGAAAACGCACACCACGGCTCTTTCTGAGAAAAAGCAAGCACGGAGGACGAAAATCGCTTTTGCCCTGCGTAGCGTTCCGGGCAGCGGGTAGAACCAGGCAGAGAATTCCCGGCTAGCAGCTTCCCTGTGGCCGGGAAGTGCAAACGTACACGTTTTCGGCCGAAAACGCGTTTTCCGGCGAAAACGCACACCACGGCTCTTTCTGAGAAAAAGCAAGCACGGAGGACGAGAATCGCTTTTGCCCTGCGTAGCGTTCCGGGCAGCGGGTAGAACCAGGCAGAGAATTCCCGGCTAGCAGCTTCCCTGTGGCCGGGAAGTGCAAACGTACACGTTTTCGGCCGAAAACGCTTTTTCCCGCGAAAACGCACACCACGGCTCTTTCTGAGAAAAAGCAAGCACGGAGGACGAGAATCGCTTTTGCCCTGCGTAGCGTTCTCAGCAGCGGGTAGAACCAGGCAGAGAATTCCCGGCTAGCAGCTTCCCTGTGGCGGGGAAGTGCAAACGTACACGTTTTCGGCCGAAAAATCGTTTTCCGGCGAAAAAGCACACCATGGCTCTTTCTGAGAAAAAGCAAGCACGGAGGACGAAAATCGATTTTGCCCTGCGTAGCGTTCCGGGCAGCGGGTAGACCCAGTCAGAGAATTGCCGGCTAGCAGCTTCCCTGTGGCCGGGAAGTGCAAACGTACACGTTTTCGGCCGAAAACGCGTTTTCCGGCGAAAACGCACACCACGGCTCTTTCTGAGAAAAAGCAAGCACGGAGGACGAGAATCACTTTTGCCCTGCGTAGCGTTCCGGGCAGCGGGTAGAACCAGGCAGAGAATTCCCGGCTAGCAGCTTCCCTGTGGCGGGGAAGTGCAAACGTACACGTTTTCGGCCGAAAACGCGTTTTCCGGCGAAAACGCACACCACGGCTCTTTCTGAGAAAAAGCAAGCACGGAGGACGAGAATCGCTTTTGCCCTGCGTAGCGTTCCGGGCAGCGGGTAGAACCAGGCAGAGAATTCCCGGCTAGCAGATTCCCTGTGGCCGGGAAGTGCAAACGTACACGTTTTCGGCCGAAAACGCGTTTACCGGCGAAAACGCACACCACGGCTCTTTCTGAGAAAAAGCAAGCACGGAGGACGAGAATCGCTTTTGCCCTGCGTAGCGTTCCGGGCAGCGGGTAGAACCAGGCAGAGAATTCCCGGCTAGCAGCTTCCCTGTGGCGGGGAAGTGCAAACGTACACGTTTTCGGCCGAAAACGCGTTTTCCGGCGAAAACGCACACCACGGCTCTTTCTGAGAAAAAGCAAGCACGGAGGACGAGAATCGCTTTTGCCCTGCGTAGTGTTCCGGGCAGCGGGTAGAACCAGGCAGAGAATTCCCGGCTAGCAGCTTCCCTGTGGCCGGGAAGTGCAAACGTACACGTTTTCGGCCGAAAACGCTTTTTCCCGCGAAAACGCACACCACGGCTCTTTCTGAGAAAAAGCAAGCACGGAGGACGAGAATCGCTTTTGCCCTGCGTAGCGTTCCGGGCAGCGGGTAGAACCAGGCAGAGAATTCCCGGCTAGCAGCTTCCCTGTGGCCGGGAAGTGCAAACGTACACGTTTTCGGCCGAAAACGCGTTTTCAGGCGAAAACGCACACCACGGCTCTTTCTGAGAAAAAGCAAGCACGGAGGACGAGAATCGCTTTTGCCCTGCGTAGCGTTCCGGGCAGCGGGTAGAACCAGGCAGAGAATTCCCGGCTAGCAGCTTCCCTGTGGCCGGGAAGTGCAAACGTACACGTTTTCGGCCGAAAACGCGTTTTCCGGCGAAAACGCACACCACGGCTCTTTCTGAGAAAAAGCAAGCACGGAGGACGAAAATCGCTTTTGCCCTGCGTAGCGTTCCGGGCAGCGGGTAGAACCAGGCAGAGAATTCCCGGCTAGCAGCTTCCCTGTGGCCGGGAAGTGCAAACGTACACGTTTTCGGCCGAAAACGCGTTTTCCGGCGAAAACGCACACCACGGCTCTTTCTGAGAAAAAGCAAGCACGGAGGACGAGAATCGCTTTTGCCCTGCGTAGCGTTCCGGGCAGCGGGTAGAACCAGGCAGAGAATTCCCGGCTAGCAGCTTCCCTGTGGCCGGGAAGTGCAAACGTACACGTTTTCGGCCGAAAACGCGTTTTCCCGCGAAAACGCACACCACGGCTCTTTCTGAGAAAAAGCAAGCACGGAGGACGAGAATCGCTTTTGCCCTGCGTAGCGTTCCGGGCAGCGGGTAGAACCAGGCAGAGAATTCCCGGCTAGCAGCTTCCCTGTGGCGGGGAAGTGCAAACGTACACGTTTTCGGCCGAAAACGCGTTTTCCGGCGAAAACGCACACCACGGCTCTTTCTGAGAAAAAGCAAGCACGGAGGACGAGAATCGCTTTTGCCCTGCGTAGCGTTCCGGGCAGCGGGTAGAACCAGGCAGAGAATTCCCGGCTAGCAGCTTCCCTGTGGCCGGGAAGTGCAAACGTACACGTTTTCGGCCGAAAACGCGTTTTCCGGCGAAAACGCACACCACGGCTCTTTCTGAGAAAAAGCAAGCACGGAGGACGAGAATCGCTTTTGCCCTGCGTAGCGTTCCGGGCAGCGGGTAGAACCAGGCAGAGAATTCCCGGATAGCAGCTTCCCTGTGGCGGGGAAGTGCAAACGTACACGTTTTCGGCCGAAAACGCGTTTTCTGGCGAAAAAGCACACCACGGCTCTTTCTGAGAAAAAGCAAGCACGGAGGACGAGAATCGCTTTTGCCCTGCGTAGTGTTCCGGGCAGCGGGTAGAACCAGGCAGAGAATTCCCGGCTAGCAGCTTCCCTGTGGCCGGGAATTGCAAACGTACACGTTTTCGCCGAAAATGCGTTTTCCGGCGAAAACGCACACCACGGCTCTTTCTGAGAAAAAGCAAGCACGGAGGACGAGAATCGCTTTTGCCCTGCGTAGCGTTCCGGGCAGCGGGTAGAAACAGGCAGAGAATTCCCGGCTAGCAGCTTCCCTGTGGCCGGGAAGTGCAAACGTACACGTTTTCGCCGAAAACGCGTTTTCCGGCGAAAACGCACACCACGGCTCTTTCTGAGAAAAAGCAAGCACGGAGGACGAGAATCGCTTTTGCCCTGCGTAGCGTTCCGGGCAGCGGGTAGAACCAGGCAGAGAATTCCCGGCTAGCAGCTTCCCTGTGGCCGGGAAGTGCAAACGTACACGTTTTCGGCCGAAAACGCGTTTTCCGGCGAAAACGCACACCACGGCTCTTTCTGAGAAAAAGCAAGCACGGAGGACGAGAATCGCTTTTGCCCTGCGTAGCGTTCCGGGCAGCGGGTAGAACCAGGCAGAGAATTCCCGGCTAGCAGCTTCCCTGTGGCCGGGAAGTGCAAACGTACACGTTTTCGGCCGAAAACGCGTTTTCTGGCGAAAAACGCACACCACGGCTCTTTCTGAGAAAAAGCAAGCACGGAGGACGAAGAATCGCTTTTGCCCTGCGTAGCGTTCCGGGCAGCGGGTAGAACCAGGCAGAGAATTCCCGGCTAGCAGCTTCCCTGTGGCCGGGGAAGTGCAAACGTACACGTTTTCGGCCGAAAACGCGTTTTCCGGCGAAAACGCACACCACGGCTCTTTCTGAGAAAAGCAAGCACGGAGGACGAGAATCGCTTTTGCCCTGCGTAGCGTTCCGGGCAGCGGGTTGAACCAGGCAGAGAATTCCCGGCTAGCAGCTTCCCTGTGGCCGGGAAGTGCAAACGTACACGTTTTCGGCCGAAAACCGCGTTTTCCCGGCGAAAACGCACACCACGGCTCTTTCTGAGATAAAGCAAGCAAGGAGGACGAGAATCGCTTTTGCCCTGCGTAGCGTTCCGGGCAGCGGGTAGAACCAGGCAGAGAATTCCCGGCTAGCAGCTTCCCTGTGGCCGGGAAGTGCAAACGTACACGTTTTCGGCCGAAAACGCGTTTTCCGGCGAAAACGCACACCACGGCTCTTTCTGAGAAAAAGCAAGCACGGAGGACGAGAATCGCTTTTGCCCTGCGTAGCGTTCCGGGCAGCGGGTAGAACCAGGCAGAGAATTCCCGGCTAGCAGCTTCCCTGTGGCCGGGAAGTGCAAACGTACACGTTTTCGGCCGAAAACGCGTTTTCCGGCGAAAACGCACACCACGGCTCTTTCTGAGAAAAAGCAAGCACGGAGGACGAGAATCGCTTTTGCCCTGCGTAGCGTTCCGGGCAGCGGGTAGAACCAGGCAGAGAATTCCCGTCTAGCAGCTTCCCTGTGGCGGGGAAGTGCAAACGTACACGTTTTCGGCCGAAAACGCGTTTTCCGCGAAAACGCACACCACGGCTCTTTCTGAGAAAAAGCAAGCACGGAGGACGAGAATCGCTTTTGCCCTGCGTAGCGTTCCGGGCAGCGGGTAGAACCAGGCAGAGAATTCCCGGCTAGCAGCTTCCCTGTGGCGGGGAAGTGCAAACGTACACGTTTTCGGCCGAAAATGCGTTTTCCGGCGAAAACGCACACCACGGCTCTTTCTGAGAAAAAGCAAGCACGGAGGACGAGAATCGCTTTTGCCCTGCGTAGCGTTCCGGGCAGCGGGTAGAACCAGGCAGAGAATTCCCGGCTAGCAGCTTCCCTGTGGCCGGGAAGTGCAAACGTACACGTTTTCGGCCGAAAACGCGTTTTCCGGCGAAAACGCACACCACGGCTCTTTCTGAGAAAAAGCAAGCACGGAGGACGAGAATCGCTTTTGCCCTGCGTAGCGTTCCGGGCAGCGGGTAGAACCAGGCAGAGAATTCCCGGCTAGCAGCTTCCCTGTGGCGGGGAAGTGCAAACGTACACGTTTTCGGCCGAAAACGCGTTTTCTGGCGAAAAAGCACACCACGGCTCTTTCTGAGAAAAAGCAAGCACGGAGGACGAGAATCGCTTTTTGCCCTGCGTAGTGTTCCGGGCAGCGGGTAGAACCAGGCAGAGAAATTCCCGGCTAGCAGCTTCCCTGTGGCCGGGAATTGCAAACGTACACGTTTTCGCCGAAAATGCGTTTTCCGGCGAAAAACGCACACCACGGCTCTTTCTGAGAAAAAGCAAGCACGGAGGACGAGAATCGCTTTTGCCCTGCGTAGCGTTCCGGGCAGCGGGTAGAACCAGGCAGAGAATTCCCGGCTAGCAGCTTCCCTGTGGCCGGGAAGTGCAAACGTACACGTTTTCGCCGAAAACGCGTTTTTCCGGCGAAAACGCACACCACGGCTCTTTCTGAGAAAAAGCAAGCACGGAGGACGAGAATCGCTTTTGCCCTGCGTAGCGTTCCGGGCAGCGGGTAGAACCAGGCAGAGAATGCCCGGCTAGCCAGCTTCCCTGTGGCCGGGAAGTGCAAACGTACACGTTTTCGCCGAAAACGCGTTTTCCGGCGAAAACGCACACCACGGGCTCTTTCTGAGAAAAAGCAAGCACGGAGGACGAAAATCGCTTTTGCCCTGCGTAGCGTTCCGGGCAGCGGGTAGAACCAGGCAGAGAATTCCCGGCTAGCAGCTTCCCTGTGGCCGGGAAGTGCAAACGTACACGTTTTCGGCCGAAAACGCGTTTTCTGGCGAAAACGCACACCACGGCTCTTTCTGAGAAAAAGCAAGCACGGAGGACGAGAATCGCTTTTGCCCTGCGTAGCGTTCCGGGCAGCGGGTAGAACCAGGCAGAGAATTCCCGGCTAGCAGCTTCCCTGTGGCCGGGAAGTGCAAACGTACACGTTTTCGGCCGAAAACGCGTTTTCCGGCGAAAACGCACACCACGGCTCTTTCTGAGAAAAAGCAAGCACGGAGGACGAAAATCGCTTTTGCCCTGCGTAGCGTTCCGGGCAGCGGGTAGAACCAGGCAGAGAATTCCCGGATAGCAGCTTCCCTGTGGCCGGGAAGTGCAAACGTACACGTTTTCGGCCGAAAACGCGTTTTCCGGCGAAAACGCACACCACGGGCTCTTTCTGAGAAAAAGCAAGCACGGAGGACGAGAATCGCTTTTGCCCTGCGTAGCGTTCTGAGCAGCGGGTAGAACCAGGCAGAGAATTCCCGGCTAGCAGCTTCCCTGTGGCGGGGAAGTGCAAACGTACACGTTTTCGGCCGAAAAAGCGTTTTCCGGCGAAAAAGCACACCACGGCTCTTTATGAGAAAAAGAAAGCACGGAGGACGAAAATCGCTTTTACCCTGCGTAGCGTTCCGGGCAGCGGGTAGAACCAGTCAGAGAATTGCCGGCTAGCAGCTTCCCTGTGGCCGGGAAGTGCAAACGTACACGTTTTCGGCCGAAAACGCGTTTTCCGGCGAAAACGCACACCACGGCTCTTTCTGAGAAAAAGCAAGCACGGAGGACGAGAATCGCTTTTGCCCTGCGTAGCGTTCCGGGCAGCGGGTAGAACCAGGCAGAGAATTCCCGGCTAGCAGCTTCCCTGTGGCCGGGAAGTGCAAACGTACACGTTTTCGCCGAAAACGTGTTTTCCGGCGAAAACGCACACCACGGCTCTTTCTGAGAAAAAGAAAGCACGGAGGACGAGAATCGCTTTTGCCCTGCGTAGCGTTCCGGGCAGCGGGTAGAACCAGGCAGAGAATTCCCGGCTAGCAGCTTCCCTGTGGCGGGGAAGTGCAAACGTACACGTTTTCGGCCGAAAACGCGTTTTCCCGCGAAAACGCACACCACGGCTCTTTCTGAGAAAAAGCAAGCACGGAGGACGAGAATCGCTTTTGCCCTGCGTAGCGTTCTGAGCAGCGGGTAGAAATAGGCAGCGAATTGCCGGCTAGCAGCTTCCCTGTGGCCGGGAAGTGCAAACGTACACGTTTTCGGCCGAAAACGCGTTTTCCGGCGAAAACGCACACCACGGCTCTTTCTGAGAAAAGCAAGCACGGAGGACGAGAATCGCTTTTGCCCTGCGTAGCGTTCCGGGCAGCCGGGTAGAACCAGGCAGAGAATTCCCGGCTAGCAGCTTCCCTGTGGCGGGGAAGTGCAAAACGTACACGTTTTCGGCCGAAAACGCGTTTTCCGGCGAAAACGCACACCACGGCTCTTTCTGAGAAAAAGCAAGCACGGAGGACGAGAATCGCTTTTGCCCTGCGTAGTGTTCCGGGCAGCGGGTAGAACCAGGCAGAGAATTCCCGGCTAGCAGCTTCCCTGTGGCCGGGAAGTGCAAACGTACACGTTTTCGCCGAAAACGCGTTTTCCGGCGAAAACGCACACCACGGCTCTTTCTGAGAAAAAGCAAGCACGGAGGACGAGAATCGCTTTTGCCCTGCGTAGCGTTCCGGGCAGCGGGTAGAACAGGCAGAGAATTCCCGGCTCGCAGCTTCCCTGTGGCCGGGAAGTGCAAACGTACACGTTTTCGGCCGAAAACGCGTTTTCCGGCGAAAACGCACACCACGGCTCTTTCTGAGAAAAAGCAAGCACGGAGGACGAGAATCGCTTTTGCCCTGCGTAGCGTTCCGGGCAGCCGGTAGAACCAGGCAGAGAATTCCCGGCTAGCAGCTTCCCTGTGGCCGGGAAGTGCAAACGTACACGTTTTCGCCGAAAACGCGTTTTCCGGCGAAAACGCACACCACGGCTCTTTCTGAGAAAAAGCAAGCACGGAGGACGAGAATCGCTTTTGCCCTGCGTAGCGTTCCGGGCAGCGGGTAGAACCAGGCAGAGAATTCCCGGCTAGCAGCTTCCCTGTGGCCGGGGAAGTGCAAACGTACACGTTTTCGGCCGAAAACGCGTTTTCTGGCGAAAACCGCACACCACGGCTCTTTCTGAGAAAAAGCAAGCACGGAGGACGAGAATCGCTTTTTGCCCTGCGTAGCGTTCCGGGCAGCGGGTAGAACCAGGCAGAGAATTCCCGGCTAGCAGCTTCCCTGTGGCCGGGAAGTGCAAACGTACACGTTTTCGCCGAAAACGCGTTTTCC
The DNA here is from genome assembly GCF_965140245.1 of Athene noctua. Lineage (NCBI taxonomy): Eukaryota > Metazoa > Chordata > Aves > Strigiformes > Strigidae > Athene > Athene noctua. The sequence goes on along the minus strand of NW_027437979.1, from coordinate 535 downwards.
GGCGAAAACGCACACCACGGCTCTTTCTGAGAAAAAGCAAGCACGGAGGACGAGAATCGCTTTTGCCCTGCGTAGCGTTCCGGGCAGCGGGTAGAACCAGGCAGAGAATTCCCGGCTAGCAGCTTCCCTGTGGCCGGGAAGTGCAAACGTACACGTTTTCGGCCGAAAACGCGTTTTCCGCGAAAACGCACACCACGGCTCTTTCTGAGAAAAAGCAAGCACGGAGGACGAGAATCGCTTTTGCCCTGCGTAGGCGTTCCGGGCAGCGGGTAGAACCAGGCAGAGAATTCCCGGCTAGCAGCTTCCCTGTGGCCGGGAAGTGCAAACGTACACGTTTTCGGCCGAAAACGCGTTTTCTGGCGAAAACGCACACCACGGCTCTTTCTGAGAAAAAGCAAGCACGGAGGACGAGAATCGCTTTTGCCCTGCGTAGCGTTCCGGGCAGCGGGTAAGAAACCAGGCAGAGAATCCCGGCTAGCAGCTCCCTGTGCCGGGAAGTGCAAACGTACACGTTTTCGGCCGAAAACGCGTTTTT